>NW_003852431.1:15826616-15838617 GCF_000181295.1 Otolemur garnettii
CTTTGTTTTTGCTTCTATTGACATGGTGTATTACATTTATAGATTTGCATATGTTAAACCAACCTGGCATCCCTCAGATGAGGCCTACTTGGTTGTGATGTATAATTTTTTTAATGAGTAGCTGCATTCTATTAGCTAATATTTTGTTGAGTATTTTTGAATTGATATTCTTTAATAAAATTGGTCTGTAGTTCTCCTTTTAATCAATGTGATGTTTGTTTCATAGGATCTGTTGGGGGAATTTTCTTTCCTTTTCAATGTTTTGGATAGGTTCTGCAGTATAGCTATAAGTTTATCTTTGAAGGTGTGATAGAATTCTCATGTGAAGCCATCCATTCCTGGGCTTTTTTTTTGTTGGAAGCTTTTGTATTGTTTCTGCAATCTTGGTGCTTGATATTGATCTGTTCAAGGGATCTATTATCTATTTCTTCCTGTTTAATTCTAGGAAGATGGTGTGATTCAAGATGTTGGTCCCGCTTCTCCACATTGTCAAGTTTCTGGGCTTAAAGTTTTTGGTAACAGTCAAAAATACTATTGTGTACCTCTGTGGTATCAGTTGTTCTTTCCCCCTTTTATTTCTAATTGAGGTTATTAAAGATTTTATTTTTCTATTTCTGGTTAATCTAGCCAATGATTTATTTATTTCATTTATCTTTGCAAAGAACCACCTGTTTGTTTCATTAATTTTCTGAATGATTCTTTTATTTTCAATTTCATTTATTTTTGCTTTGATTTTGGTTATTTCTTTTCTTCTGCTAGGTTTTGGATTAGATTTCTCTTCCTTTTCCATTTATTTAAGACAATTCACTAGGTTATTGATGTGTTCTCTTTCTATTTTTTGGATGTAGTCATCTAAGGTGAAAAAGTTCTCTCTTAGGACTGCTTTAGCAGTGTCCCACAGGTTTGAGTTTTGGTAGCTAGTGTCTTCACTGTTGTTATACTCAAGGAAGCTAATGATTTCCTTTTTCATCTCTTCCTTGATGCAACTGTCATTCAGCATAAGGTTGTTTAATTTCCGTGTTTTTGTGTGGGGATGACAATTTTTGCTGGAATGGAGTTTCACCTTTTTGCCTCTGGTCTAAGTAGATACAGGTAAAATTTCAATTTTTTTGATTTTATTGAGGTTTGATTTGTGTCCTTGGATATGATCTGTTTTGGATCTATCAAGCACAGATCTAGGGTCACATTTAAGTCCTTTGTATCTTTGTTTAGTTTCTGTTTATAGGATCCCTTGATATAAGTCCCTTGTATCTTTGTTTAGTTTCTGTTTATAGGATCCATCCAGCTCTGAAGAGGAGTGTTAAAGTCCCCTACTATTATCATGTTTTGGGATATCATATTGCTCAAACTAATTAAGGTCTGCTTCAGGAATCAGGGAGCATTTAAGTTGAGTGGATAAATATTTGGAATTGAAATGTCTTCTTGTTGTATTTTTCCATTGATATGAAGTGTCCATCTTGGTCTTTTTTGACTTTAGTTTCTTTAAGTCCACTTGTATCTGAAAATAAGATTGCAATTCCTCTTTTCCTCTGATCTTCATTTGCCTGAAGATTTGTCTTCCATCTCTCAACCCTGAGTTTTACTTTGCCCTTTGAAGCTAGGTGTATTTTCCTGCATATAGCAAATGAATGGCTTGTGTTTTTTTATCCAATCAGCCAGCCTATGCCTCTTCAGTGGAGAGATCAAGACATTAACACTTATTGACGTAATTGATAAGAGTGGTGGAGTTTAAGTGACTTTGAACATCATCCAGAGGCCGAGACTGAGCTATAAGGGTGGAATGGAGCTTTTGTTGTTTAGCTGCAGGCAGATTGCAGCCATTGTGGGATAGCTGCCTTACAGGCTTGGCCCTCAGGGTCCTAGAGCAAGGCTGGATCTGGCACTCTTTATAAGCAGGCAGCCACTTCTGGAGAGATCCCAGTGACACATGATTTCCTGTGAAAGCCACCGCTTAGCCAATCGGCATGGATTGGAAAGGACAAGGCATGTCTATTAAGCAAGCTGAGGAGAACCTGTGGGGTTTGAAGACAAAGAAGTCAGAAGAAGCTTCCAGTCTCCAACTAGTACAGCTGTATTGTGATTAGCATTTCATACCCCAGAATATCACCTATTGCCCAGCCATATATATATAAAAGATATATATATCTCTTTTTCTTTTAAAATTTTTAAACTTTTTTCTCCTTAGAGTTTTCTTTATTTTTTTCTTCATTTTTGCCATGTAAATATAATTTTTTCATTGGTGTCTTCTTTAAGAATAAAGGATTCATCCTTGCTGGGTTTTCTGCCTCTATTATTTGTGTTTTCCTCCAATTTTATCCCTTAAGGATTTTCGCTTGTTTGTTTTAGTTTGATTTATTGTATTTTTGTTTTTCTTCTCTATTTGGTGGTGGTGGATTCCTGTGTCTGCTCAGGCTGGCAAAGGGCTGCAGGCATTAAAGTACCCATCCAACCCAGCACCCCCAGAGGTTGGGATTTTGGGGTTTGTACACCACAAACAGTGTGTACTACTGTACACTACTATTACTCCTATTTCTCTCTTTCTGTTCCTCTCTCTCTTTTTTGCTCAATCTTCCCTTTTACTTCTCACCTTTCCTTTCTCTTTTCTCCTTTTTATCTTTTATCCCTTCTTGCTCTTCACTCTTCTCTTCCTTTTAGTCCTTGACCAAAAGGACACTTTAACACCTTAGGTCAGAGGCACAGTAACTTAAAGAGCAAGAGGAAGTGAATGGAAAAAGTAGGGTAAGGAAACAGACAACAAGAAAACACTTATGAGGAAGAAACATCAAAGAAAGTCTAGCATCTTGAAAAACAAGAAAGGAGCAACCAACCCCCCCCCCCCACCAAGGGATCATGAGGTAGCTGCTGCAGAGGATTCTACATACAAAGAAATGTTAAAAATGATAGAAGGGCAATTTAAAATATGAATCGTAAAAACAATGAAGGGAATTGCTGAGAAAGTAGAAAATAACCAAAAGGAAATCCAAAAATATTTGAAATAAGAGATGAATTATATGAAGAATATAGAAAGAATATAGGGGAGTTTGAAGAATTAAAGCAATCAGGGAACTTAAAGATGCAGTAGAAAGTATCAATAACAGATTAGACAATGCAGAAGAAAGAATCTCAGAGGTTGAAGATAAAACTTTTGAGCTAACTCAGGCAGTTAAAAAGACAGAGAAAAGAGAGAGAAAGCAGAATGTTCACTGGCAGAATTATGGGATTTCATGAAATGTTCAAACATACGAGTTATAGGTATCCCAGAAAGGGAAGAAGAAGGCCCCAGAGGAATGAGAGCCCTATTAGAGGATATCATAAATGAAAATTTCTCAAATATCACCAAAGATTCTGACACACTCCTTTCAGAGTAGGATATTAGACCCCAGATTATCTTAACTCAAATAGAGCTTCTCCAAAATACATTGTTATGAACTTGTCCAAAGTCAAGACAAAAACAAAGATTCTGCAAGCTGCCAGAAGTACCAATGGACCTGCAGGGACAAATCCATCAGGGTGAATGCAGACTTCTCTAATGAAACTTTTCAAGCCAGAAGACAAAGGTCATTTACCTTTAATCTACTTAAAGAAAACATTTTTTCAGCCCCCTCCTAAGCTAAGCTTTAAAATTGATGGAGAAATCAAATCATTGACTGATATACAAATATTGAAGAAGTTGGCCACATCAAGAACAGCTCTATAGGAAATAATTAGACTTATTCAACACATTGACCATCACAATGGACCACCAGAAGATTAAACACCCAGAAAAAAAGGACATAAGCTAGGTTCCACAATGATGCAAAAGATAAAACTGAGCAGTAGACTTTCACAAAATAAGATAAATAGAACTCCACCACACTTACCAATTATCGCATCTTTTTTTCTAAAACACAATGTACTGATTAAGGAGAAAATATATGAATGGGCCTAATAACTGTTTTTCATTGGACAAATCTTGCATTTTAAAGCCTTTTTTTTAATTCAACATTCCCCAGCTATCTTGAAGAAACATATGGACATTGAGGGCTTTGAGTCATAAAGGAGGAATAATCTCATATTTTATTGAAGAAACAATACTCAGAGCAGTGTATTTTTTATTATGAAAAATAGTATGCCAATTGATAACACTTACATACATCTTAGCTTTTTGAGTTATTTATATATGATTTAATAATTCTCAACTTTTGAAATTCACTACTGAGATTCTAGCTTTTTCGTTTTTAAACTCAAGTTAATATAGACTTGAAAGACCTATATATTTTAATGGTACCACTAAATCAGGGGCTTTTACTCCTCCACAGGACCACCTGCCCTCTCCTTCTCAATATAAATACAGGTTAAGTCAATTTGATACCTTCAGTAGAGTTAAGTGAAGGAAGAAAATGAATTACATTGTAAAAGACAGATATGGAGCACTAATGTTCAGATAGAACAGTGGGTATGAACATCATGTTGATATCCAACTGCTAAAATGAATCTTGGTAAAATGGACTCCAGCTGTGTTATTCCAGATGCCCATTTTCACTTAACGACCATTAGAACAAGCAATAACACCATTAGTGGATCTATGTAATGACAGAGAAAACTGTCAGGTAAGTCAAGTTTGCAATATCTAAGGGGATTTAAACAAAAATGTGACAAAATATTATTTTGCAATTAGTGTAAACATTTTTCAATACTGACCTGTCCTTAGCATAACTTATATGATAAAATAAAATTAAAGTACTCTAAAGCAGGAAGGAATATTGGTGACAACTAGCTCACCCATCTATCACATATTCTCTTGAATCATTAATTCTACATACAATAAAGTAAACAGGTGATGCTTTAGCCTCTGCTTGGATAATTCTAAAAATCAAAACTCATTACATAATGTATTTTAAAACTATTTCATTCTTAGAGAGTACTATTTTTTAGTAAGTATTTCTTGTTAATTATTTGAAATCTGAACTCTCTAAGTACCTTCACAAAATTTTAATTATGGTCTTTGAGGCAACAAAAAATATATTTATCTTTCATATGGCAGCCTTTTGATATTTGGTGCAAGTATATGTTGGGTCAGGTATGATCAGAGCTTTCTTTTACATCTGGTTTCTAATGTCAATATTCCAAGTTCCTTTAAAACATTTTTTCTATGAACTGAATGACTGTAGAAATAATAGACATAGATCATAATATTCATATACCCCTATATTAGTTTATTTCTAAAACACTAAGGTAATATATTTCAATTATATGTGTGCACAATTCTCAAGACTCTGGTCTATGATATTTAATAGAATAAAGGATAACGTTAACTGTTACCATGCTTGGAAACCTTCATATTAGGAGTTTAGTTTTGACCTCATTATTAAAGAACAGCTAGAAATATTCTTATTTAAATTACAAAGTTAATAGAATCTAGATCTCTTACCTTGAACAATTTTTGTCTAATTAAGTCATGGCTATTTTAAAGGTTGATGCATTATCTCATTAATAGAAAAAATTAAGTGACATAAAAAGGAGATATATTTTTGAGCTATTATTATACAAGCATGTATAATACAAGCATGTATTATACAAGCATGTACATGTATAAAAATTTTGGATATTTTTTAGAGTTTTCATTCATAAACTTTTTATATCCCTCTGTTTCTCTCAGAGAGAGAGAAAGGATAGAGAGAGAGAGAAAGATAGAAATAGACAGAAAGAGAAAGTTGGAGATCCAAAACTGCATATAAATACAAATTGTATAATAGTTTTGTGTGTGTCTATGTGTGTGTATATATAATATAGAGACCATAACTTAAACTAATATATATAATATATATTATATAGTGTAAATTGATACATATAATACACTATATACTTAAATTAATATATATTACATACCATATAGCATATAATAGTATGTATAATATACTAAAATACAATAGTTTATATATATGTATATATATATACATACACACACAGAATGAGAATATAACTTAAACTAATACATGGTTAGAAATAAATGGGCTATGGATAGAATCTATAGTTCAGATTGAGCACTCTGACCATCTTTTGTCCTACCGTGAATTTCTTGACTTCAAAGAAGAACATATATATATTTTTTGTACCAGGTAAAAGACTGAAGGAATATCGTCAATGAATACATTTATTTTTGAAACGTGTGTCTTTGTACTTATGTATGCACATCTATTACTGTGCAAAGTATCTGTTACAAAGTATCATGAACAGGAAATTCTAAAAAGGTAGAAAGATGATGAACTTATAATCTTCAGAGAAAACTGGATGTTAACACCTGCAGGAGAATAACAAAAGACACCAGGCTACTATCTTTTTAAATATTGCACAGGTACATTGCACACTTTCTGGTTTCAGGGCACACCTATAAACTTAACTTAAAATTTGTAAAAGCAAGGCCGGTGCAGTGGCTCATACCTATAATCTTAGCCCTCTCCGAGGCCAAGGTGGGTGGATTGCTTGAGCTCAAGTGTTTGAAACTAGCCTGAGCAAGAGTGAGACCCTGTCTCTACTAAAAATAGAAAAACTAGCCAGAGGTTGTGGTGGGCACTATAGTTCCAGCTTCTTAGGAAGCTGAGGCAAGAGGATTATTTGAATCCAGGAGTTTGAGGTTGCTGTGAGCTCTGATGCTATAGCACTCTACCAAGGGTGACAAAGTGAAACTCTCTCTCAAATAAATATAAAAATAAATAAATAAAATAAAATGTGCAAAACCAAACTATGTAGACAACATTTATATATCCCCAAAATAGTCTGTGATAAATTTTCTTGAAATAAAAACAACAAAAAAAATTAAAAAACACCTATAGGGATATTTAGATGGATGTGCAGAGAGGAACACTTCTAGGTAGGCTTCAACCACTGATTCAAAGGTTAAAAAGAAACAAGGGAAGCCTTCTGAATAATTGTCAACATGATGAATTAGGAGCCTGTGTTAGTGGTACAAGGTAATTTGGCTGCTTCTCTTTTGGTTTTTCTTACTTCCTCACCAATTGCCCCCATGTCTTCTGACGGTGGGGGTAACGTTTTGGAACAGGAGAGGCAGAGCCAGTATTTCAGCATAGGAATAAGGTGTAGGAGAAATATGAAGAACTGCTATTCAGAAGACAGGTTACCTGCACACTATAAAATGATGGATCCCAAGAATCTGCACCTGATTGACAGAGAGACAAACAGATTCTCAGTGCAAATATGACAAGACAACTAAACATTACCGAACATGTAAGAAAAATCAACAAAGAGAAGAAAAAACAAATATACCACATGAAAGAAAAATAAACATTTATGGAAACAAGGGGGGAAATAAAGAGTAGTAAATAATTAATGTCCAAGATGTTTATAAAACAGTGGTCTTTAGAATTTGAAATGAGTATCAACATTTAGAACTTAATATGATGTGGATATAATCTGAGTGCCAATTCAACCAACAAGCAAAACTAGACATGTAAATTGGATGTGAAAATGTGAATGTCTGTTAAATACTTGGTGATATTATTGAATTATGGTTATTTTTGTCTGATAGTGGTATGGTGGTCACACCTTAAAGAACTGTTATTCTTTAGATGTACATTAACATACTTGTACATGAAATGGTATAAGATCTAGGAAATAATTGATAATAATGCATGCAGGAGTAGGTGGGAGGAAATAGAGACTAAAAAAATTGTCTATAAAATTAAATGAAGTGTGGGTGAAGGATACATGAAACTTGATTATACCACTGTCTATTTTTGCACGTGCTTTAACTGCAAAAAACCTGAGGATACAAAGGTAATGAGTTAGAAAAGACAGTTTGAGAAAATCAGGGTAATTTGACAGTTATAACCTAAAAGATTAGAGGTGAATGAAGTCTCCATATTTTTCAGTTCTGTCTAATTGATATACCAAGGGAGGGAATAAAATATAGTGAGATAAAAGAGCGTAAGAAAAATGCATCCCTAGGATATAGAGTATCATCGCCATTGGTATCACTAAAGTTTTGGGTTCTTTTCACATAAGTCAAACTTAGTCATCTCCAGTGATTTTTGTTTCTAGTTTATCACTGCTAGACATTGTTTATAATTAAAGGTGGTATTATTTTTATGTCTGGGAAAAAAAAAAAAAGAAAAATTCATCTTCAGAACAGTCCATTGAGTAAAATTGAAATGATTATAAAGAAAAATATCTACAGCTAGATACACTGGAGAAGAATTTTAAATCATGAAGAATAAATAAGATATTAACTTTTTAAAAGTAATTAGATTATCGGTTAAGCAAGTAAATATATATACACACAAAAATGTACACACACATATACACACATGTGTGTATATAACATACATGTACACCTTTATTTTAAAATATATGAAGGTATTTGGCATCTATATAGCTTCATATAAATGATGGTTAAACAGCTGAATTTATTGGCAGGATTGGGGACAGGCACAATCCAGGAGAAAAGAAAAGAAAATGATAACAACACAGTAAAAACAAGATGACTGAGTGCTGCAGACATTTTCTATCACTAAGGACGTAAGCCTCAGAACTTTTTTACTAGCTTTCTTACTGCCTATTGGTAACTGGAAAACTCCCTTCCACCCTCTCATTTCTTGATTCAGCCTTCGCAAATCTCATCTATTCAAGAGACTCATTCTAATCACAACTGTTGTGACTCCCCTCTGCATTCTCTAGTTCTTCGCTTGCTTCATTTTTTTCCAACACAATAATTAAATCTTCATGACAGTATGTCCTCGTTTATTTGCATATTTGTTTTCTCCCACTGAGATATAAGCACCACTAAAATATCTAGAACAGGTTTGACGAAAGTATGAAACGGGGAACCTCATGAATTATTTAATATTTTGGAAAGAAAAGAGCTGGAGCCCCTCACCAATGCTGCTGTGGGAAATGATGGTTGCTTGCTAATCCACAAAAGCAGACAGTAATAAAGCGAAAAATAAGTTATCTATATCTTCTTTAAATTACAAAAAAAATGATGTACGGAATTCAACAACAAATGCTTTTCACTGGGTTTAACATTGTGCCTCTAAATCTATTACATACAAACTAAATTAGGAAAATAAATCCAATCTTCTTTGTCTTTCATCGAAGAGAATCTTATTTGCAAAAAGTCTCCATCTTAAATTTACCAGACTTTGAAATGACATTTTAGCCATTGAGCTAAAAATTATGAATTACATTAGCATTATTTATTGTTTATATATTTTGATCTGAAATAAAATAATTTTAAAAAGTGAGATCTTTGGTGTCAACCTCAGGCTCTGAGTTAAATATTTATTATGAGCAGGATGTTTTATGTGCAAATAGCTTCTTTATTCTTAGACTTCTTTTTTTTGATATGTATTTTTCATGACTTAATGACGAAGTTGTATTAGTTTTCCATAATCTATTTAGGTCTTTTTCATCACCCAAATGTTTGTCATTTGCTATGTTCAGACGGAATACAGGAATGCTACCTACCAGTGGTATCTTTATACCTTCCCTAAGTATGGGAGAGCCACAGTGATGAAAATCTTAATGATCTAGCCACCGCCTTCACGAGGTCTCCTTTATGTCCAAGTCCTGTACAGGAACATATTACTAAAACATGGTAATATTTTTGATAATAAATAGAACTTTAAATTTTCTTCACAATCACTCTTAATATTCACTCTGATGACTATGAATGACGAACAAAGATATTTATAACATAAAATCTTTTTTACACCTTATCATTAATCTCTATAATAATCTGAAGTTGCCTTTAATGAATTTAATGTTAAAGAAAATAATTTGTATTAATGTCAAGTTTAACAAGTTACAACCAATGAGCAATCAATGTATTGTTCTAATATTTAAATAGCAGTAAACCAATAGACAAACAGCTACATGCCCAGATAAAAAATTATATTCAAGTGGGAGAGGAGGAGAAAGGAGAAAAGGGAAGGGGCAGAAGTAGGAGGATTGGTAAACTCTTACCTAATGGGCACAATGAAGGCAATACAGCATAACCCCCTGGGTAAAGGGTTCAACTACAACTTGCACTTTGTCTAGCAAATGCAAAGAACATAACCTTATCAATTGTACCTTCATATTAATCTGAAATATTTAAAAAAATACACTGCAGTAACATTTTTTATCTATCATACCTGGAAAAATCTAAGCATTTCATAATTTACTTATTAAATAGGAATGCATATATCATAACTTATTTCAATTTAGAGATAGGATATAGAAAGACACAGAGGAGTATTTGATGAGTAACTTCTATTATAACAGATATATTTAATTTATTATTTCTCTAAAACATTCTGAAGTATTACAATATCAGTTACAGATGAAAAAACAAAACTATGAGAGGCTCTGAAATTATTTTAAGTTTACACAAGTAAGTGCTGGAGCTAAAATTCAAATACTGCTATGGTTGTCTTCAGACTAACCTTGTGATCATTTTCAGATTTGGATATATTTTGATGTTTATCTGATTTAATCAAGATTGAAGAATAATCATTGTATCTTTCCTGTGGAGTCATTTATTTGCTTCTTTTATTATTTTGGGTTCCTCTTTCTTGACTTTTCTCTATTCTATTATCTTTCCTGTGTAGTGTTTTAAAAGAATCTCAAAACAGACATACCTTGGTTTTTATAAAAATGAAGAAATGTTTTTGTTTCGTTTACTATAAACCAAAAAGAAATGTCATTTTTGATTTATGGAGAGTTTCAGTATCTTTATTGCTCAGCAATACATATTATGAATCTTTTCTTCTCTGAGACAATCTTGATGTAGATCCTTATCTAAGAAAGATAATAGATAATAAATGATATTAAATGTTCTATTGAGTTATTTTCAAGATTTTCAAGAAAGTATTTACAATCTTGTTTTATTTAAAACTCTATCACTCCTTGAAGTTAAATCAGAGGATTAAATGGACTGTTCATGCTTTAGTGTTAGAAAAATTGTAAACTTTGCACATAAGGGAGTTTAACTTGTAGGCGAAATGTAGGATACTATTTAAGCAGAAGATGATAAAACTGAGTTACTCTTCAGGAGAATTTGTAGATAGACAGGTAGAAGAATAAAATTTTACCGATTGCTTAGGTACAATTTCTGGAACACATGACAGTTTACCTCCGATATTGGTAACGTAGGTTTAATATCTACGGTTCTTACTTGAGATATAGCAGTGATGATTAAGAACATCTTACCACGATTTTTATTAGAAGGGATAAATGGGGAATGGTGCTTTTAGAAGAGTAGATCCTAACTATGAAAATGATAGACATTAATATAAAATATATGGATTACATAATATTTTAATCTGTTAGTTAATAATTTAGAAAGTAATGCTAACTACCTCACCTGTCTTATAAAATTACTTCTATCTCACAAAATCTTTTCAATTTATTAAACATCCCAAAGATTTTGCTGATCCAGGCTCTTTTTATATAACATTTTTCTCATTCCTGCTTTTTCCCTAGTGGGCTGCCTCTCACCTCTGAGATCTTAGCCTTACTCCCTCTTCTGTAGATCCCTATTTGCAAAGTGAGATTACATATGTTAATGTGCTTGAAGAAATATTAATTTTTACACCATAATTTACTTCTACTTATGAAATGAATATTAATTTCTACTTTTAAAATTCCAAAAATAAATTAAGATTGCTCCCCTGTATGAAAGCAAGCATTAATGCCATCCAACTTCTTATTTCCGGACCTTGTTATTGAATGAACCTTGGCTAAATTGCAGGAGAAATCATTCCCGAATGATACATTTGTTTCCATACTTCTTCAATCCAATACATGTTACCTTTCTCAAATTCTTAAAATCTATACTATTTTCTTCCTACAACACTTCACTAATTTTCCAATATAAAGATAATTAAAATCAGGTCAGGCATAGTAGCTCTCACTGGTAATTCTAGCACTCTGGGTGGGTAGATTGCCTGAGCTCAGGAATATGAGACCAGCCTGAGAAAGAGTAAGACCACATCTCCATTAAAAAGAGACAAAAAAAAAAAAA
>NW_003852431.1:15838886-15844826 GCF_000181295.1 Otolemur garnettii
ACACACACACATATATATAATCCAAACTCTAGACTAAAAAATAAAATCTGTGACCTTACTGCTTGCTCTCTCCTCTTACACATGCATAAACAGTGGTTTTTATATTCTTCCAAAATCCCACTCTTTTTGCTACCTAAGGGTCTTTCAATAGTCATCTCTTCTTTTGGTCTGTGCACTAGGCTGACCTTGTGCTGATCATTTTCTTCCATTTTTCAGATTCCGTCTCTTTCTTCTCTGTCATTGCTATCTCATCATCTATCTGTTATCTATTTCTTTGTTCTTCAGATCAGCTCTTATGGCAACTTTACAAGGGAGGGCTTCTCTAAAATTTTTATTTGAAGGGGAGAACTGTTTGTGCAATGCCATTTTCCATCTCATCATATTGGTTACTTCATATCACTTTTATTGACTTGTTTAGTTCTTTGTAACTTTTTTCTCAAAATATAAGCTGTGTGGATACTGGGAAGCTTGCTTTACAGTGCTGTTACCCAGTCCAAAGCCAGTATTCAATAAATACTTCTTTCATGACTGAATAGAATGTAACTATTTTATGACAAATTTTTAAAATATTTGTCTAAATTAGTATTTTAAATTTATATATGTCAATATTGGACATTCTTAGTCTAACCAAATAGCCGATTAGTTAAATTACTAATTTACTGAATGCTGTCAGTTCTTTCCTTATTAATAAATTATTTATTTTTTTGTATTGCAATTTTCCTGCATTTTTTGGACATTATTAAAGCTATTGATCAAATACTCTACAGAACATGGATATATTATGTTGAACAAGGTCTTCTGTTGAAATATTCTATACAACATGGATAGGTTAGAGATTGTGTCAGTGACATCCTATACACTGCCATACTTTTCATAATAATGGCAGTATAACAACAAGGAAGTTGCAGCTGTGTAAAATGCCATGCCTACTGTTAAGCTCACTCCACTTAAAGTGTTGGAAGAAATATTATTAATGCCTAACAACTGTTATTTGCCACACAAGGTGATTTATTCTCTATCAAAAAGAAATAAATGTCAAATTATGGGTTGCATATACATATTCCAAAATTATTGAGACTAGAAGAATTTTGACTTCTGGATTTTTTTCAGATTTTGGATTGTTTGTATATACATAATGGAATATTAGGATCCAAGATTAAGAATGAAATTCATTTATGTTTGTAATCAACTGGGACACATGACTGAAAGGTAATTTTATATGAAGCATAAAAAATTGTTTTTGACTTAGTTTTGACTCACACTTGTCACATGAAGTCAGGTATCACATTTTACTTGTGCCATCATGTCACCACTCAAATATTTTCAGATTTTGATGCTATTTGGTTTTTAAATTTTCAGATTAGAGATGTGCTAACTCTATTTGTTTGCACTTTAATTTCATTTGTGGTTATCATTCACTATAATTTGACTCCCTTCAAACTCCATGTGTGCTCATGTGTACATGTATACACCTATGATATGCATTTGAATAGGAAACAATCAATTCACATGGTAATATAAGTTTCAATGTGTAGCTTTATAGAGACCACTACCCACAGCAAAGAAAAGGCAGTGAAATGAGTCAGTGAAACAGTCTTAGATGAAGCAAGTATGTAATTTTAAAAGTTATTATGGTGCATACGAAAATTAAAATGTTATAATTTTTATAATCTATAAAATTTTTTTTACACAAAAAGAAATAGACTCATGCAGGCTTATGGGAGGTATAGAGAACTGTGTGATTGATGACTAGGACTCTCTAATTTCTTTTTTTGCAAGTCTTATATATGTACATGAAAAATAATCATAAAAAATTGCTGCAAAGTCTGCACATAAATTATAAAAATTAGTAAATTAAAAAAAATCTTATATTGGGAGTTAGTTGTAACTTAAAGTCTTTCTTTCATGTGCTATGCTTTGTATTAAGATATATCCGTATTGCCTTCATTGCAAAGGGCTGAGTACACAGTTAATTCTCAACTAATTGATTGATTGATTGCAATGTCCAGTGGTTTGAATTAGCTCTGCATGGGTAGACATTTTTGTGAGAGTCAGAAATTCATAATTTGGGTCTGTGATATTCCTATAGAAATACAGATTTGTAGAAATAGATTTTAAAAAATGAAGAACTCTGGTAAGCTTGTTCAGTTTGATAGACGTGTCAATCTTAGTTGCCCCAGGAAGGAATCTGCAAAGTCAGAGGAAATTTCAAGTCTATCTTATAAGACACATTGTTATAGCACTCTACCATATTCATACAAATCTTAGTAATTTTATGAAAGCTTATTTGTTGAGAATTTGTTTCTTTTAATTAAAGTAAGTTTTTAAATTTGTCATTAACATACGTATATAACCTTTTTCAAAACCAGTAATTTGACTAGAATTTCAATATTTCCTATAGAAAAAAAAACACAATGGGGATGATAACCAACTGAAGCCAGCTTTCAACAGAAGCTCCCATCTAGAGGGAGAGATAATGGCCAGAAAAAAACCAACAAAACTGAAGGGTGGGAGCCAAGCTGAGAGAAGAGATTGACAATTGCACGTCTTCTCTGCTGAGACAAGCTGCAAATCCAAGGAAACAAATTTCAGGTACAGAACCCACCCCAAAGACGGTGCATGACCATCCCCTCCCCCAAAGGAGTTGCTTGCTTGTTGTGAGATCTCTACTAGTGAGCGGCGAACTGAGGTCCTCTTCTGTCAACCCATAGGAATGAGTTGCTGGAAGCTGGGACTCCTTCTCCAGAGAGTCCCTGCTGTGAACCTGGGAATTCTCTTGTCTGGCATGAAGGTTGAACAAATACTTTCCCTGCCACTTTGAATTCCCAGTCAACCCTTTCCCCTGGCCTGGCAGTCTAGAAGCCCAACCCTTAACAGAGCCTAGAATGTTCATGGTTCTTTGTTAAGACTGGGCATTGCTCGGTCTGAGATAGTGCAGCTATACTGTAACTATGAATACGGTAACAGTGCAGAAAGGCACAGGGGGGAAGGTGTCTGGCTTGGCCCTGAGAAAGAGCAACTCAGCAATAGGTGGAGGCTTGGCTTGGGAACCACTGAGGCATGGGAACCTGAGTGGAGACACCACCCACCTAGCAGCAGCATTAATAGAATGATCACACCAGAGTCAAATTTTGGAGAGACACCTCCCCAATTTTGTGGACTGCTGGAGTGAGGTAGATCTCGCATTGCAGGGATACGAATGGAGCAGAGTAACTGGAGCAGAGGCATGGTCTCTTTGCTGCTTCATTAACCTCTGGTTTGGAATGAGCTCAGGTGGAATACTCCTCAGTTTCCATTGAGCATCTGAGGTAATCAGACTTCAATCAGACTCTGCCCCCAGCCGGTTGGTGGCAGAGTGTGATTGCTTGGCCAATGAGGCATTGACTTCCCTCTGACTCTGGCAGGTCCAAATCCCTGGTGCATTTGCTCATTGGAGGTAACTGGAACACAGCCCCGTGGGGCTACCAGTGACTGGGTGTGATGGAGGTGCAAGGAGGGGAAGGAGGCACCAGTACTCCTGGACTATTTTCCTGGGTGGGCCTTTCTGACACCACAGAGCACTGGAGTAAGCAATACTTGAGCTACCAGTGGACCTCTGCTGCCTAGATGATGAACACCTTTTGAACTCTAGCACGTGATGGGTGTTTGTATTGACTGGGACAATTGGTTTGGAACTCTTGACCTGAGTTGATCACCCGGGGCCTGACCAAGGTTGTACCCTGGTTGAGTTGTTGTGTGAGTGTGGAATTCTCCTCTTTCTGATGTTGCCTGTCGGGTGGTGGGGTGTCTTAATTGCTTATGTATCTCCAAAGCTGAGATTTCAGCTCAATACCCAAAATACTACCAGGTTTGTCAATACTCTCAATTAGTGTGAATGGCTTAAATTGTGTTCTAAAGAGGCACAGGTTGGCTGACTAGATACAAAAACTCAGGCCAGATCAGATACCTTCTGCATACAAGAATCTCTCTCATCTTACCTTAAAAGATATATAGAGAGTCAGGATGAAGGGATGGTCATGTATAATTCAGGCAAACAGAAATCAGAAAAAAAGCAGGTGTTGCAATTTTATTCACAGATATAATAGGACTTAAACCAAAAAAAGTAAACAAGGATAAGGATGGTCACTTCATATTTGTTAAGGGTAATACTCAATAAGATGAAATTTCAATTATTAACATTTATGTACCCTACCAGAATGCACCTCAATGAGAGACTCTAATAGACATGAGCAGCTTTATTTCCTCTAGAACCTTAATAGCTGGAGATTTTAACACTCCTTTGGCAGTGTTGGATAGATCCTCCAATAAGAAACTAAGCAAAGGCACATTAGACTTAAGCTTAACCATTCAACAATTAGATTTAACAGACATCTACAGAACATTTAATCCTAAGAAAACTGAATACACATTCTTCTCATCAGCCCATGGAACATCCTCCAAAATTTATCACATCTTAGGTCACAAGTTTAACCTCAGAAAATTTAAAAGTATAGAAATTATCCCTTGTATTTTCTTGGCTCACAATAAAAGTTGAACTCACCAATAACAGATATCTGCATACAAGGACATGGAAACTATACTGTCCCTATACAAGGACATGGAAACTAAATAACTTTGTATTTTCTTGGCTCACAATAAAAGTTGAACTTCACCAATAACAGATATCTGCATACAAGGACATGGAAACTATACTGTCCCTATACAAGGACATGGAAACTAAATAACCTTATGCTGAAAGATAGCTGGGTCATAGATGAGATTAAGAAGGAAATTGCCAACTTTTTGGAACAAAACAACAATGAAGACATGAATTATCAGTACCTGTGGGATAGTGCAAAGGCAGTCCTCAGAGGGAAATTTATAGCATTGCCTGCCTTCCTCAAGAAAATAGAAAGAGAGAAAGTTAATAACTTAATAGGACATCTTAAGCAACTGGAAAAGGAAGAACATTCCAAACCCAGCAGAAGAAAAGAAATAACTAAAATTAAAGCAGAATTAAATAAAATCGAAAACAAAAGAATTATTCCAAAGATCAATGAATCAAAAAGTTGTTTTTTTGAAAAATTCAACAAAAGTGATAAACCATTGGCCAAACTAACCAAAAATAGAAAATTAAAGTCCGTAATATCATCAATCAGAAATGACAAAGGCAAAATAACAATAGAAACCTCAGAAATTCAAAGAATCCTTAATGAATACTACAATAAACTTTATTCTCAGAAATATGAAAATCTAAAAGAAATTGACCAATTCTTCGAAGCACGTCAACTTCCTAGACTTAATCAGAAAGAATTGGAAATGCTAAACTGGCCTATATCAAGTACTGAAATAAAATCAACTATACAAAGTCTCTCAAAAAAGAAGAGTCTGGGACCAGATGGTTTCACATCAGAATTCTACCAAATCTTTAAAGAGGAACTAATACCTATATTACTTAACCTTTTCCAAAACATCAGAAAAAAAGGAACACTTCACAACAGATTCTATGAAGCAAATATCGCCCTGATCCCCAGAAAAAAGACCCAACAAGAAAAGAAAATATAGACCAATATCTTTAAGAACATAGATGCAAAAATATTCAATGGGATCTTAGCAAACAGAATCCAGCAACACATCAAATGAATTATACACCATGACCAAATGGGTTTTATCCCAGGGTCTCAAGGTTGGTTCAATATACATAAATCTATAAATATTATTCATGACATAAACAAACTAAAAAAAAAAAAACCATATGATTCTCTTAATAGATACAGAATAAACTTTTGAAGATATCCAGCATCCTTTCATGTTCAGAATACTTAAGAAAATAGGTATAGAGGGGACTTTTCTTAAACTGATAGAGGCCATCAACACCACACCTACAGACAATATCATATTGAATGGAGTAAAATTGAAAACAATTCCACTCAGATCAGCAACCAGGCAAGGTTGTCCATT
>NW_003852431.1:15846224-15848711 GCF_000181295.1 Otolemur garnettii
AATTTCTCTACTAGGTATACATCCAAAAGACCAAAAATCACTTTATAACAAAAGTATTTGCACCAGATTGTTCATTGCAGCTCAAATCATAATAGCCAAATCATAGAAGAAGCCCAAGTGCCCATCGCCCCATGAATGGATTAATAAATTGTGGTATATGTATACCATGGAATAGTATGCAGCCTTAAAAAATGATGGGGACTTTACCTCTTTTACATTTACATGGATGGAGCTGGAACATATCCTACTTAGTAAAGTATCTCAAGAATGGAAGAAAAAATATCCCATGTACTCAATCCTATTATGAAACCAATTTACAATCACTCATACTTTCAAATCAAGAATAGATCTCAATTATGGCCCAGGATGAAGGAGGGAGGAGGAAGGAATGGGAGCAGAGGTAGGAGGGCAGATGGAGGGAGGGTGAATGGTGGGGATCACACCTATAGTGCATAATGCAAGGGTACATGTCAGATCTATTAAGTGTAGAGTATAAATGTCTTAACACGATAATCAAGTAAACAAGATGAGGTATATATAGATTAACCAGTGTGATGTAAACAATCCTAATTCTATATTTAATCAGCACATTGTACCCCATAAATGCATTAATGTATACATGATCTATGTGTTTCTGATTTGATAGAAAAAAAGAAGAACACAATGATAGCTTTATAATGCATTATACCTGGCGGCTAATATTTTAAACTTTATATATTCAGTAAATATTAACAAGGAAGTCACACAATTTATAAAATAGTCTCTAGTATCTTTAGGAAAATTTACTCTTTCACTCACACTACTAGAAATTTATTTAGCACATTATCTTTTCTCTTAATGTTCTCATGGACTAATGCCAAGATTTTTGGGTAATCACTAAATTACTTTACTCATTAACTTCTCATTATTTCTCCCACTCATACGAGCAAGTAAAATTAACTTAAGTGATTTGTCAACTGAAGCAAACATTTTTATTCCGTTTCTTCTACTAATTTTTAAGAATATACCTAACATGTAGACGTGTATGAATACTGACTAGTCCTAGAAGAAAATAATGTAAAAGATTGATTTTCAGTTTTTGTCATTCACTTGCAGAACTGCAAGCTCACCAGAAAATCAATGCTGTGATTAATCAGGAAACTTAAAGTGTGAATACTCAAGTAAGCAGAAATTTGTATGTCTATCAAAATTCTTTTGAAAGTTGCAAACTAACTATACATTTGAAAAATTCATTTCCACGGATTTTTGCACAATATGAAGGTTATTTAAAGACACATAATTCCAAAGTAAATAAAAAGTAAAAGATAGATGTTTATCTACCTTTCCTTAGACACCACTATTTGCCTTCGAAATACGTTGTAAGCCAAAAGTTCTTCAGAAAGATAGAATAATGCTGAAACTCCTGTTACAGAAAAAAAAATAAAAAGCAAGATTATTCTTTTAAAAATAGGAGCACTTTTCGGGCTGTGACTTCTGTTCCTTGAAGAGAGATGAAGAGCTTTGAGTATCCCTCAGGCTAAATTTGAATATCACTGGGGAAAAAAAATCATATTTCTTTTAATTTTTCATAGTATTATCTTTCAGGTGTACAATATGATGTTTGTACACAGAGTACAAGGATTACTACAGTCAGAAAAACTGTAGGAACATATTCACCACCAAACATACTCACCTTTTGTGTGTGTATGAGATGAGCACCCAGAAACTACTCTGCTAGCAACTTTTGGAATATATCTCGATATTGTTAACCATAGTCCTCATGCTGTACATTGAATGTTACACACTCATACCACATAAGTACGACTTTGTTCCATCTTTCATAAGAGTAAATATAAAGGAATAAATAACCCATTAACACGTGCTCATGATTTAGATTATATGACAATCCTGCATCAGTTAAGGACAGAAAACAAAAAGAAAAACAGTTTATTTTTGAGGTACAAAAGATAGATAAGACTATCTAAAACAGGTTTTTTTTCTATAAAGAAGAGGGAAAACCAAACCAAGCATGAACTTTGAAGAAACTCTATTCTTTGAGAATGGTAGACCTCAGCACGACTCCTGGTCCGCGTTGACATAATCTTTTAGATTCTTTATTTCCATGGTGTCTTGTCTACTTTGCGTTTCCCCACCTTGGTTTCCTCTGTGTATTACCATCATGTCTGCCAGACTGATCTTGGAAAACGCAACTCAGATGCTGTCACTGCAGTGCTCTCGCTCCTTTCAGGGCTTCTTCTCTCATTCACAATGAAACTGATATCTCTGCGTTTGTGAAAGAACCTCCAGAGGACCTGGTCTCTGCAGCTTCCCCGAGCTGACATACAGTTCCTGACCTTTGTGCTGACTCAGTTCTAGTTTGCTGATCCCTTAAGTATTCCGAAATTTATAATGCCTCAAGGACTTTGCTTTTCTATTCCCTCTGCCTGTGGCACTGTCCCAGATACAGGAACAGCATGAGCTTTCACTTCCTTTTGGAGGCTGGGAAAC
>NW_003852431.1:15848731-15874093 GCF_000181295.1 Otolemur garnettii
TTTTTTTTTTTTTTTTTTTTTTTTAATTTTCCATCTTTTGGTGAAGCTAACCATCTGGGTGCTCATCTCATACACACACAAAAGGTGAGTATGTTTGGTGAACATAGAGACTACTTAAATCTCTTTCCTTCAAAACTCCCGGTTTTCTTACATGGTGCATTTTTTGCCACAGATGTCTCCATCATCTAATATATTTATTTACTTGTTGAAATTTAATTTGTATTTCCCTTACCCTTTTTATTATTTTATTTTTAAAGAGGAAGGGCTTTATTTCCGCTAACAGAGCGATGGCACAGAAGTATTCTAAGTGGCCACGCTCTCCAACTGGCTCAGTCTTCTTTTTATCCCTAGTCAAAAAGTTCCAGCCTACGGATACCTTTACTCATTGGTCAGTTTGAATCAAGCTGGAGAAGATGGCTCTGGCTTTTACAGAACCAAGGACTTTTATAGAACCGAAGCAGAAGCAGGGGCAAGCGTTAGTTTCCAGGTCCCAAGAAGTTAAGTTTCTACACATTGCTTATTGATTTATTTTTGAGACAGAATCTTACTCTGTCACCCTGGGTAAAGTGCCTTGACATCGTATTTCCCAGTAAACTCAAACACTTGGGCTCAAGCTATTCTCTCGCCTCAGCCTCCCAAGTAGATGGGACTACAGGTGCCTCTGACAACACCTGGCTAGTTTTTCTATTTTTAGTTGAGATGGTCTCATTCTTGCTCAGGCTGGTCTCCAACTCCTGAACTCCACCTGCCTCTGCCCCCCCAGAATGCTGGGATTATAGGCCTGGAACACAGTATCCGACTCACTTACCTTTTTTTAATTGCTAAATTCCTATCACCTTGAACATGATCTGCCACGAAGTAATGAGTGGTCAACAAAAAAGTGTTTGAATAAATGAAAAGATGAATGAATGATGGATGGAATTTTCATTGTAACTAAGGTTTATGAGTTTAAATGTGAAGACTTTTGAAATACATTTTTAACAATTCCAATAATGAGATCATCCCAAATATATTGCACATTTCATTGTTTCTTCGTTAAAATGAATGTGCATGATACGGTCTAAATTTTTCTTGAGTGCTGTAGAGTCCTCTAGTAACTTAACTGAGAATACTGAAATAGTCCAGAAGCCTTTGAACTTTATAATTCTCTGTTCTTACACTAACTAACTCCAAATGCAGTTTCATGGTATTGCTTAAAATATTGCATAATATTTCTCTGTTCTTACACTAAATAACTCCAAATTCAGTTTCATGGTGTTGTTTAAAAATATTGCATATTTTCTGCCCTCTCCTCCCCTGTGAAGTGTCATTCCCCTTACCTCATTGCTCGTTCTTATAAATCAAAAGTATTTATTATTTATTGTTTCTCATGCCATGATACGAATAAGCACTATTAAGCACCATGAATTCAAAGTCAATAATAAATATTATCTGCAATCCAGAACCACCCTGTCCTAGTCTAGTAAAATCAGCTTCATTTTCCAGAAGTTATTGCCCCCCAAAGGAAATATACTATATACTTATTTTTGTTTTGTCTCTCTTTTTTTCTCTCCATATGAATACACACACACACACACACATACACACAAACTTGAAACAATACACACTCCTGTGGTGCTTTGGTCTTAATGTGTTAGCCACAATTCTTGTGTTGTAAATGGAATCCCCAGTGCAACAGTGTGGAGAGATGGAACACCTTTGGGAAGGTGTTTTTACATTATAAGGGCTCCACTCTCCTGGACAATTACTGCCACTATAAACTGGGCATGTTGGAGCGGGTTCTCTCTTTTCTGATCTTTTGTCTCATGGGGACACAGGCTTCAGTCTGTCTCTCTCTCTTCTTCCACGGTTGGTCGTATGCAGCAAGAACACTTCCCAGACCAAATTCCAGAGCCTCGAAGAATTTCCAGCCTTTCTGAAGGCTGTGTCTTGTGAGAGAATAAATTACTGTTCTGCATTCTTTAAACATTGCCCAGTCTGTGGTAGTCTGCTATAGCAGTACAAAAGTAGCCAATGACACACACCTGCATACACACACATACACACTAGAAAGGTCAAATTTGAGAAGTCTCTTTTCTAACTGAGTAGAATACATTTACACAGCTCATAAAAGGATATTGGGAATTCCTACTCAGAATGAGTTTGTCATTTTTTTCTTTTACTTGCTCTACATTATTTAAAATTGTAGGAGGGAAAATATGGCTATGGAGAATTATGAAGACAGTTAATAGAATAAAATACCTGTGGAGTTTTAATTTTTAAAATATTAAGTGTGTCATACAATGTCTACCTAATTAGATTTTCATAAGAATTAGATGAAAGAGATGTCTGGCACTTGGACACTAAATGGTAGATCTCTTCTTAGTTTCCTGGATCATTATGGAAGAAGAAAATAATTATAACATGTACATTTTTCTGATCTCACTTTGGAGATAATATTCTACATTTAATCTTAAGACCTATCAAATGTTGATATATACCTAGCAGAGGAATTATAGAATCAAATGGCAGATCTATTTTTAGTTCTCTAAGTGTTCTCCAGATGACTTTCCAAAAGGGAGGCATTAGTTTGCAATCCCACCAGCAGTGTAGAAGTGTTCCCTTTTCTCCACATCCACACCAGCATCTCTGGTTTTGGGATTTTGTGATATGGGCTAATCTTATTGGTGTTAGATGATATCTCAAAGTAGTTTTGATTTGCATTTCTGTGATGATTAAAGGTGGTGAGTATTTTTTCATATATCTGTAGGCTGTGCATCTGTCTTCTTCAGAGACCAAAAATCACACTACAATACAGATATTTGTATCAGAATGTTCATTGTAGCCCAATTCATAATTGCTAGATCATGGAAGAAGCCCAAGTGCCCATCAATCCATAAATGGTTCAATAAATTGTGGTATATGTACACTGTGGAATACTATGCAGCCAGCCATAAAGAAAGATAGAGACTTTACCTCCTTCATGTTTACATGGATGGAGCTGGAAAATATTCTTCTTAGCAAAGTATCTCAAGAATGGAAGAAAAAGTATCCAATGTACTCAACCCTATTATGAAACTAATTTTTAGCTACCATAGGAAAACTATAACCCATTTTACCCTAAGAATATGGGGAAAGGGGAAAGGAAGGGGAGGGGAGGGGGAGGATGGGTGGAGGGAGGGGGATTGCTGGGATCACACCTGTGAATTATCCTATTAGGGTACATGTGAATCTTTCTAAATGTAGAATATAAATGTCTTAACACAACAACTATGAGAATGACATGAAGGCTATGTTGGCCAATTGGATGAAAATATTTCAAATTGTATATGGAAACAACACAATGTACCCCATGAAAGTATTAATATACACAACTATGATTTAATAAAAAAAGGAAAAAATGAAAAAAAAAGACCTATGAAATGTGAAGAAATTTTAAAAAACCAATATAATCTGCAAATTATTCTTTTGTTTTGCCACAATTATTTATAATTTTTGTTCTAAACATATTCACTAAAACATAGATAGACTACAACTTCAGGAACTAGGTAGATGTATCTGTTCTAATATTTTTCAGACTTTATCATATTTCTATGTGCAGTGCTTGTTGTGTTTGCCCTGATCAATAAAGACTGAGAATTTCCATCTTTCATGATGGCCAACAGCTAGAGTAGTAGAGACAGGGAGAGGACCATGCTTCCAGGAGACAAACTCCAAGGTAAGGGGCCACTTGGTTAGTTTCCCACACAGCTGACAAGTAATAGGTTTTTAATATATTATTGGGGACCACAGGCATTTGACTGGTAGTAAGAACCAGAAAAATACATTAAGGATCTCATGCAATGTTATAACTTTCAAATGAGATATTGGAATCCAATTTACTTTAGTAACAATGTTCAGAAGAAATTTGCTTTCTAAGAACAATCTTCCCAAAGCTCTGAATATATAATTTACTTATAAATCACAGTACTATTTCTAAAAATGAATATGTACAAAATGTTTTTTTAGGTTTCATATGTTTATATATTGCTTCCACATGAACTTCTAGGAAAAAAAAGCATTTGTATTTTATGTAATATTCCTAATCAAACACAAACCAGATTTTAGCCTTTAAGATCATACATTTTTTTTTTTTTGGCCTAGCTTTTAAAAGATCTGGTAATAATGTTGATGAATGAAAATATTAAAAAAAATAGCAGATATGTCTTGAGATGGAAAAGAGAAATGTAGAAATATGATATGAGAAAATAAAGTTTTCAAACTCTTGTCCCAAAGAGACATGATAAAATGAAATACCATCTACAAAGATCATTCAGGGTTGGCTTAAAAGATGAGGGCATTTTCAGGTCTTCTCATTAGGAAAAAAACTAATTATAACAATATTGAAAATATTTGAAATTTATGTTATTTTATCCATACTTACATCAAAATCATATACTCTTTCTTATAATTTCCAAATGTGTAAATTATAAACTATAATCTTCTTTATTTTGATTATAATGGTTAAGGCCTCAGTGGACTCAGATTACTTACATTGATACATGCAAATGTAAATATAATATGCAAAATAGTGAACTTTCTTTATATTTTGGAAATCTTAACCTTTGGTAAATAAAAAAGTATTTCTTAAGTGTTTTCTTTTTAAAAGATTCTAAAGTCATACAAAACAAAATTTGATTCCCCCAAATATTTTACACATTAGGAAATATTTTTGAAAAATATATATTAAAGGTAAATACATCTATATTAAATACATAAATAAATCTGCCTACATACATGTCCATATTTATACATTATGTTGCACCTTAGAAATATTTCCATAAAAGAGGTGTCTTAAAATCATATCATACTTCCCTGAGGAAGGTGATTAACCAGATAGAACCCAGTACAAAATTAAAATAATGTATTTTCACAAACTACCTTCAAGGTTTTAAATACAATTTTGGAAAAATAAAAAATAACATAAATACAATCTTGGTCATAGTTATTAGGAATGCATTTTTCAAATTTCATTTTGAATTCATACATTCATTGAAATTTCATGAGAATTTCTCAAGTTTACACATGCATTGACAGATCAAAATCAAAGTTCAAATAAACCAAAGTTTTAGAGTGGATTAAAATGATCCCTGAGGACCAATTAACACCTACCAATATTTATTAAGCAGCCTCTTAATTCCTACTTAATTAAACTATGCCTATACTGTAATGAAGATTAATAGTCCTGAAATAGGTTATTTTTATTTTTATGAGTTAGGAGTTCTTGATTTTGCATGGGATAAACTTAACATCAACATTATATGGTATTATGCTTCAAACATTTTGGAAAATAACGTTATTTCAAAATTGTCTTTATTTCATTTATATAATCAGAATGCTATATACTTACTTTAAATGATATATACTAATTTTAGATGAATTTTTCTATTAATGCATATAGAGGTGTCTTCTTAAAATTAATTAAAGACAAAAACACAGGAGTCATCACAAGGCATGAACTATCAAACTGAAGCATAATTAGCCATTCAACTACTTTTGTTGAGGATAGTTATGGAGAAGCAACTTTCTAGCCATTGTAGGAAGGGATGTCAAAAATATTCAAAGGAAGTAGATTAGAATCAATTTTCTTAGAGAAGTGTACACTTAAGTTTGTTTTGAAAATAATTACTAAATCTCAGCGCCTGTAGCACAGTGGTTACTGTGCTGACCACATACATCCAGGCTGGAGGGTTCGAACCCAGCCTGGGCCAGCTGACAACAATGACAACTGCAACAAAAAAATATCCGGGCATCGTGGTGGGTGGGTGTCTGTAGTCCCGACTACTTGGGAGGCTGAGGTAAGAGAATCACTTAAGCTCAAGAATTAGAGGTTGTGGTGAGCTGTGATGCTGCGACACTCTATAGAGGGTGATATAGTGAGACTCTGTCTCAAAAAAATAAATAAATAGGGCAGTGCCTATGGCTCAAGGAGTAGGGCGCCAGCTCCACATACTGGAGGTGGTGGGTTCAAACCTGGCCCTGGCCAAAAACTGCAACCAAAATAGTAATAAATAAATAAATAAAAGAAAAAAGAAAAAAAAGTTTAAAAAAAAGGCAAATAATTGCTAAAATGAGAAATTTTTCCAATAAAGTGCTTGGATCCTGCTATGGTTTGAATGTTCACCTACTCCAAAGCTCCTACTGAAACTTAATCTCAATGTGGCAGTATTGCAAGGTAATATCTTTAAGAGATAAATGGGTCATGGGGGCTCTGTCCTCATGAATGAATTAATTCATTTATGGAGTAACAATTCAATGGTTTAATTCTTTAATTTATTAACTGGTTATCATGGGACTGGAACTGTTGGTTTCATAAGAAAAGGTAGAGAGACCCATGTGGTCACACTCATGCCCCCTCACCTTATACCTTTCCCTGCCTTGGGACTATGCAGAGGGAGCCTGCCAGCAAGAAGTCCCTCACCCTAATAAGCCCCTTGACTTTGGACTTCTCAGCTTTTATAAATGTAATAAGTAAATTCCTTTTTTCTATGAGGTAACCAATTTCAGGTATTCTATTATAAGCAACAGAAAATGGACCAAGACAAATCTAAATCCAATTTTGGTTATTGCTTAATATTTGAGCTGTAAGAACTTTTAACTTACATGTGTGATACATTTAATACCTATGTTGGATTTAATAATTGTGTGAAGAGCTCTACATTTGTGTGTTATAGTAAATACTGAAGCATTCTACCAATTTTCAGTATCCTGATTAAACGTTTTTGTTAACATTGTGTCAAAGAACTAGCAATCATACGATCACTCATTTGAAAGACTGTGATTGACAGAACTGACAGCTCGATTTAATAGTGTTATAATAATGGATTTTTTTTCTTTTAAACAAAGTGTGATTTGATTCTAAATTTTTAAAAGTAATCTTTATTATGCCAATGTCCTCTTGCCCATAAGTTTTATTATCTTAAATCTTAACTTAATTGACCCATGAGTCAATTATAAACTATGAGTGGTTAAACAATTTGGCTTTGTGAATTTTCTTAGCAGGCTGCAAGGAACCTGTTTCCTTCATATTTGCTCCTACTTGGTATTGACCTGGTACATGGTAAGTGTTCAATTAAAATTTTTTATATTGAATAGTGGATAAATAAATTAAATAGTGCAATATTTCACATAATATATTTTTGAAGGATTTTATCTAATATGCAACAAAGTCATGATATCCAAGTAAATTCTTTTCCTCTCTCCCTCCCTCCTTCTTCCTTTCCTCTCTTCTTCCTTTTCTTTCTTTCTCTCTCTGTCTCTCTCTCTTCCTTCCCTCCTTCCCTTCCTCACTTCCCTTCCCCTTCCCTTCCTTCTTTTTATTTATTCTTCTTCTTCTTTTTATTTTCCTTTCCTTAATTCCTTCCCCTTTTCTTCCTTTCCCTGTTTCTTCTCTCTCTTCCCTCTCTTTTTTCCTTCATTTTTTCCTTCCTTTCTGGCCCTCTTTTTCTAACAATATTGTAGTTCAGTAACAATCAAGTGAAAATAATATAATCAGTTTAGTCAATCATTTCAGTTTAACATAACTTTATACACATTTTGCTTTCTAAACCCTAAATATTTTAATATGATAATTAAGAAGAGTTATATTTAAAGATCTTCCCCAAGAAGGTATTATTTCAAACTCACACACTCTATATATACTAATATGGAAAAGTAGTTTTTTAAAAATAATAGGTGATTACTATGTTTTAAACATATAAATGTTACTATGAAATCAAAAACTAGGCATTATTTATCATTTGTTAATTATAAATTAATATTTTAATTCATATTCTCTTATACCACTACTTAATCGTATACCACTTTTTAGTCATATAAAATACTGATCATTAAGGAGATAACTTTTAGCTGTGGAGTAGCAATAGTAGTATTGCAGATGCATAAGAAAACACAAAATTGAATTTCAAAATTAAAAAATGAATTTTATGTTACAATTTTTGAAATGTGGTAGATATTAATGAAGAAAATGTAGATACAAAAGATGTTATATATTATTTTAAATTATTGTAAATAAAGAGAAAATTAAGTCAAATTAGAAAACTCATAAAGCACCAGTTTCCCTAGAAATCCCTTAATTATTTGTACCTCAGATTTCCACATTACCTCTGATGAAGTTTTCTCTGTAATGTTTGTGATGTATAATTTCATACAGTGTTTTCTTCCCTGAGGGAGATATTTACTTGATTCCGTTCTTGGATAAAAATGATCTGTCACCATTGTTTGCTTTAAAGGAGTTTTTACATTTTTTTTTTAAAGTACTGAATACCGAAAGAAAAACAAAGGCACAAGGGATTGCAGTCCGGCTGTCATAAATCAATATTAAAATGAATAATACCAATTTTTCTACCCCTGAAAAGAGGGCTTTTGCGCGCTTAATTTCTTGATGTTAAAATGTAGAGCTTTGTTTAAGGACTTCACATTTGGTTTGGCTTCTAGTTAAGTTTACAGCTCAGGAATGGGGTAATAGAGCAGTGATATTCCTGCACTTTAATATTTAATTCTATGCCCTGCTGGGGGTTGCTGAAGCTGTGAATTCCCTGAATGGACAATCACCAATTCCTGATTCTCTGGTCCCCTTGCCTTCAGCAAAGGTTATTGGATTCTATTTTAATGGCCTTTTAAAGGAAAAGAAAAAACAATTTCATATATTCCTACCTAGAAAGTCATCACAATCCTCATTGCTAAATATGTATGGGTATAAGGGGAAACACATCTCTAAACACCTATTTGTAAGATAGTAGCTTTGGGCTATTACTCATTTATTGCCTAAACTCTTCCAGGCATCTAATACAATGATTTATATACTAGAAGGTTATGCTTTGAAACTCACTTTTATCATTTTATTCCATTTTGGGTGTCCACAGAGCACGGCTTTCATGCTGAGGCTGCACATCAAATGCACTGATTTTGCGAAACCCTCCCCTGCGTTCAGATGCCTATCTTCGAATTTTTACCAAGTGCTTCTGGCCCCCTGGGGTGAATCACTGCCTGGGTGCATTAATAGCTGAAGCACAATTTAAGTGTCAGGATGGTGGCATCATCACTCTTTGATGCCGGTATCCCTGTTTTTTTGTGTGTGTCTCACTACAGAGAAACTAAGGCTAAAGGTTAACGGATTCGGTTTATTAAATAATTCAAGCCATTAACCTGCACCCCGCAGACTGATGGCAGCCTATTAAGTTTACACTGCCATGATTCCTGTTTGGTGTATACTGATGCTAAAGCATCGCGCCTGTTTGCTTTCCTTGTATCGCTACACTGTAATGAAGTGAGGAAGGAGAGTGAAAAAAGGTGACAGGACCCACGCAAGGGGACAATAAGAGCAGCAGACTCACTTGCATAAAGAAGATTGAAGCCTTCCTTCCCTCCCTCCATCTCTCCGTATAGGCCCCAGTGCACATCTGCGTCACTTAAGGGGGAGGAGGAGGCGCTGAGGCAGAGAAAAAATTGTACTGTGAGGACCTTGACAGCTTCACCGGCGGGATTTTTCTTTGGTCTTCCTATATTTTCAGGAATATATATTTTTGTCTCTGACAAACTGACTATATTAAACCCACCCCTTCTCGCACTGCAAAAAAGCATTTGACTGTTCTAGACATACAAGCAAGCTATCAGGGCATCCTCGCAGAGGCCAGGGAGAGGGGCGCAGGTGCACCAGGAAGGCTGGCAGTGGATACGCTTCTTCGCGACTTAAGGCTCTTTCTCTCTGCGCGCTCCAGGCACTGTAGTCAGCTGCGCGGACGGGAGCGCCGACACCTTCCCGACTACAGCTCTGTTCTGGCAGGAGCGCGTCCCAGTGAGGTGTATCCGCCCCCCACCCTCGAGCTTTGGAGCGCATAGATATCCCTCGCGCATCTCCATCCTCAGAGTCGTCTCTCCTCTCCATAACCGTGGGGCTCCCGCTCGAGGATCGAAGACTCTAAGCCCTTGGCGTCCCACTCCTGCCTCTTCTTTTGGCCAGTGGTCTCCCCACGTCCAGGTCCGGTGGACCTTACCACGACTGAACCGCGCGGCTTTGCCACCCGCGCTCGGGTCCTCGCCTGGGAGGGCGCGCAGCCGGCGTCGCCTGGTCTGGCTCTCTGAGCGCAGAAGGCGCATCCCTCTCCTTCCTGCGCCCCTGGACTTCGGTGGCTTCCGCTACCGTGCTAGCCAGTCTACTGCGTGAGCTGCCACCCCTTTGCCCTCTTAAAGCATGTCAGGCTCGGGGCGAAAAGACTTTGATGTGAAGCACATTCTGCGACTCCGCTGGAAACTCTTCAGCCACCCGTCGCCGTCCACCGGCGGCCCGGCGGGGGGCAGCTGCCTGCAACAGGACGGCAGCGGCAGCTTCGAACACTGGGGACCCAGCCAGAGCCGCCTGCTCAAAAACCAAGAGAAGGGCAGTGGGAGCGCTTTCTGGAAGAAGCCTTCCTCTCCTTTCTCCTCTTCTTCGTCGTCCTCCCCCTCGTCTTCCTCTTCTTCCTTCAGTCCCCTGAATGGCACCCTGCTTCCAGTTGCTACAAGGCTGCAGCAAGGGGCTCCGGGACAGGGCACCCAGCAACCAGCCAGGACTCTCTTCTACGTGGAGTCCCTAGAGGAGGAAGTGGTGTCAGGCATGGACTTTCCGGGACCACAGGAGAAAGGGCTGGCCCTGCAGGAGCTCAAAGTGGAACCCGCCAACTCGAGCCAGGCAACAGGTGAAGGATGTGGACAAAGGTACCGTAATTCCCCTAATTCCCCTTGGGCTTCCAAGCATCTCCCAATTCTCCCTGATTTCTCTGCCTGTGCTCTTGTGATTACCAAGTTTAAAACCTTTCAGGCTGAAAACGTGGGTTAAGAGATGCTAGCCTGGTTTTTATTACTGAAATTCTGATCTCATTAAAAGTTTGTTCATTAATTTCTGTTTGTTCAGCTATATTACTTCATGGAAGTTTTCGGGGGTTGCAATCACTAAATGAACATGCGTGTATCTGGGCAGCTCTTCACGTGGAATGTGTTCTCAGAGTTCTGAGACTGCAGTGTTCTGACAGCTTCTGTCATTAAATTCTATCAGTCTCTTCATTATCTGATAGGAGGTGAAATTTGCTTTAAACATCATCAGAATGCACCTCGTACAGTGGCCTAGTAACTGACTTAGCAGATTATCCAGGATCCCTGTGGCTTGCATTTATTTTAGGAATAATGAGGTAGACAAAACGAGGCCACGGGACAGCAGCGCTGTCTCTCTCCCAGCCCCCTCCAGAAATGAAGTCTGATTTCCCGTCTCCACTTCTCCCCTACATTTTGTACTTCATGTTCACTTTTGCCTTGTTCAGAGTCTTAGAATTAAACTGTGGCTAAGTTCCTTTGCATTCGGTTGTCATGACTGGTTGCCTCAGTATTGGAATTCTGTGTCTTCAGTAAGCAGCTCATTATTTATTCCTGCTTTATTTCTAGCATTATACTTCTTTTGGTAGAATTCTGATTTTTGAAGGCTTATAGAAAATCCTTCACACCCATAAAACGCCTTCTGAGTTTCAAATTTCTAGGGAATTGACTAATTTTTATTCTATACTACATCATTTCTAATTTTGCCATATAACCAGGATGTGAAAGGATTTGCATTTAGTTTCAAATGCTATTAGAATGCATTATTAAAGAAGAAATGTAAGAAAATTATAATGACTATGTTGATACATTTTAATCACTATTCAATAACAAATGATACGGAGAAGCAACTTGCTCAACTTTGGTGGATTGACTTGGCTTCTTATAAAGTTAAGTAGCAAAATGAATATAAAGCAAAATTATATATGCCATATATCACCTAGCATATATTTATGTATGCTCTTTAGGTAAGCTGACAAATGTGAAGTTACAGACACACAAAAAAACTTCAGCGTTTTTTAATTACATGCATTATAGATTTTAATGTGAATTTTAAGGGCCTTGAACTTATTCTTTTCCTACATTAAGACATTTACTATAAGATTATTGTTTTAACATGGAAAAGTTTAACTTGCAATTTTTAAAGGTTTTTCCACATATATCCATCTATAGGAGACCTAAACCTGTATATTTGTTATTCAATTAAATAAAATCTTTTACCAAAAAATAATTATAACCTTGGGGACCATGAATACCATGAGGTTATTACATTTATGTATTCACTAGTCATCTATCACTTTAGTCTTTTAAAAATAAAATGTGTTTTTTTATCCCTTTAGTTTAGCAAATATAAAAATTGAGGGGATTATTCATAAACATTTGGCATTTTACTTTATTTATTTAGAAGGAAAAAGGTTGGGTTAAATATTTACTAATATACATTAATAAAACTGAGATTTTAGAGACTCTGACAGCTCATGGAATAATAGCTATAAAATTTCAAATTAGCCTGAAGTACCCAATATCCTGGAAATAATACTGTTTAATTTTGTGTAGAAAGTTTTCTTTATAACAAATAGATAGTTAAGTAAACGAGGCACATTCAACATCAGGACATTATGGAGACTTTCATGCAAATTGGAGAATGTGAAAATGCTAATAGGTAATGACTTTAGAAATTACAATAAATTAACAAATATATAACTCAGGAATGAAACACCCACCAGATTCTTCTTTACTGTTTATACTTCATAAACACAATTTTTCAAGAATTTTATTCACAGAGAGTTGTAACAGAGAAGAATTCTGAAAATAACCCAAGTATCAGGCAAAGTCAACTTTACTGTTGGAATCAGGGTGCCTTATGAGGTTTTCTATGTGTAAACTATGGAAAATTAAGTCTAATTTTATTTTAAAATTCATAGTAATACTTAGTTCTATAGATAAATTCAAATTCCTTACTAGACAATTTAGCACAGCCAGTCTCTGATAGATTTTGTGTGTTTTCAAACTTTCATAATGGCTGATTGAAAACACATCAGTAAAATTAGCTATTGGTCATTACCAATATGCAGTATCTTAATGCAGTATGTGATAGATTAGAGTTCATTGAGTAGAAGAACAGCATTTTCAAAATAAAATGCTGAAGGGAAATTTGATTATACATCAGCCCTTCATGCAAAATAATCAGTAATGTGGAGTTAATATTTTTTTGACAACACATCCAGGCAAACTACGTGCTGTTTATGATGATCTATCAGTGAATACATACATGGTAAAAACCTTGTATGATATTTGTTATTGCTTGGGTCATTAGTATATCACTAAACTATGATATCATATTTAATAGATAACATTTTGTTTTATCAATTCTGACTTCTCTACTAAATTGATTGTTATATGTAAAACAGGAGTTGGGGCATCTTTTCTGATTTTATCTTTATTCATTTTATTGACCCACTCTTCATTTATTTGATACCATGAAAGTTAGGAATTTTGCTTTAGAAAAATAGGAGTAGCTCAGTTCAGTTAACTGGTTGTTACAGTAGCAGATGGAGGACATCCAGGGGAAAGCTGCCCATGATCTCAGAATTCTGGAAAGGTCAAATTATCATACACTTGAAACAGAAAGGTAGTAGGAATACAGAGGTAAACCAATCATGGCCCAAACTCAACTGTTATCGTATCCTACCTATTATATGAAAAACCTACTACCATATCCCACCCTAAACAAATCTCAGTATGCTATAGAAGGGATTACATTAAGAATAATTTTCAATAATAAGTCACTGATCTCTGGTATTAATCATTCATTTCTCTACTTCTCCATTCAAATTTAGTTTTGAAAGTGTATAATTTCCTGGATATTCAGATCACCATATATTTGTGTTGTGGATATTCTTGTCCAAAATCCCATATGTAGTAAACTACAAGACCAAAAAGCAATATTTATATTCTTGCAGTTTATAGTGATGTGCGTGGGAGAAAAGATGTCATGTTTTAGCTACTTGCTTTTTCAGATTCTAAATTCGTACAGAGTGCAGCCATCTAATTCCATGATTTTAGTTACTACACACACACACACGTACACACGCAGTATTTCCAGATTTGCATGTTCAAACCTAGACCTAACCCCAACCTCTAGTCTCCTAAATTCACCTCCCTACTTGACCTGTCTGGTGGATACCGTGAATGCTATTTAAATACAACATGTACAACACTGAGTTTGTAATCTCATGTCTGTATTGCTCAATTTCCTTCCTTATCTCAGAGCATAGCTTTCCATCTATTGGGTTGTATCCAAGTCATATTTGGCAACATCATCCTTCCCATCTTTTTAAAATATTCCTCCCCTGCCATTTTCACTTAGAAAATCTCCCTTGTATCTGTCCCACCTCCCTTTACTTGCATGGTCGGCAAAAATCTAAACAACTGTCTTCTTTGAACTGGAGTTCTGCAACTGCCACCTGTATCACCTTGTTACCCGAAGTGAATAAATTATCTGTTATAAAGTTGAGAAGCTGAACTACTTTTTCACATCCCTCACTACCCTTTTTTCCCCCAGAGGATTTCCACCACTCCCTGATTACGATCTGTCTATCGCAGAGACACCCACTGATCATGATGTATACCCTACACAGCCTGGTTCTGAAGGATCTGTGCTTTTGTATGCTACATAGGCCCCTCCCTCCCCAGCCTTCCCCTTCCCCTTTGCCTTCCAGGCGTAATGTCCTTCTCTTTTTCACTGTCTCTGGGTCTCAAGAACGTATTTCCTCTCTTTGCAGCTATTATTTCCTCAATTGAGCTTTTCTTGAGTTCATGCCTATCAGTGCATAAGAGTCTTGCATAAGAGCTCTGTGGCTTTCCCAAGGAAGCAGGTCTTGATCACCCAAATTCACTTCCCCTTGTTTTAAGTTCTTATTGTAGTGGTGCTCTATTTTTTAAAATTTTTTTATTGTACTCATCATTCTGCCTCTATCATACACCATGTAGTTATTCAATAAATACTGTTGAATGAATATTTGTCATAAGCATATTGAATGGACTTGTTTAAGAACTTGCTTTTTGCCACTATGACTTTAAATATTTATATACTTAAGTTAAAATTCATACCACTCTGCAGTCCCAGTACGTATGTGTACCTCTTAAGTATACACATATACTTCTATATAGATATAGATACACTTCTATCACTTCTATATAGATCAGAAGACTAACATATAACAAGGGTGAATAATTTCCCCAGAACCACAGGCTTAGAATCAGTATAGATGGACTTTTAATCCTTGTAATATGACGCGAGACCCAAACTGCAACTCACATTGCCAAAGCATCTTTCCCTCTGCTTAAGCAACCCAACAGAAGAAGGGTAGTTCCATATAAGGGTATAAGGCAACAAATTTCTTATTCTCTTGGTGGAAATTCTGCTTGTTCTATAATGTTTAAATAGACTTTGTACAGTGAAGGTGATAAAGAAATGCTTGCTATGTTTCATTTAAAGAAGACTTTTTAGTTCAAATTAGAAAACAGTTATTTTCCAAATAATGATTCATTCAGTGCATTTTATTTTATGATTATTTAACAGTATACCTAGAAAAAAATAACCCCTGGAAATGGAAAAAATAATAATTTTGAGGACTTAGAGATCCATGATAGAAAATTTTCTGCTGAGGGTCAGAACCATTGATAGACAGCTGCTGCTGAAAGAGAGGACTTGCCATTAAGAGTTCTTGGAGGTGAGTGGTACGTGCATTAGACATTTGTTTGGAATAAAAAGAATCAACTCTGTTTCAGTCAAGGGAAAGTTAACCTTGAAAATGATATAAGACTACTTCCTAAGGAAAGTTGTTCTCACAATATGCTTTCATGAAACACTGAAAGTAAGTAATATTACTCTTTTTCACTATCCTAAGTTTCAGAGTGGAAAGGCATGTAATGGAGTGCTTTTACCCAATTGTGTGCTTCTTTGCTAATTTATCCCAAGTCTAGGTGTAATCTACTATTATTTCAACCAGAACTGGGAAAAATGACACCTTCTTTGGAGAAAGCTGCTTTTACTTACTTTAGAATGAATTTATCAACATTACATTACATTCTACCCCAAAGCCCCTCTATTTTTAGACACCTTACTTTCTGAGCAAGTTTGTTATAGGCAAACTAAAAAAAAAATGGGATCACTGAGCTGGATTTTCAAAACTACAGAACTATCTGTAAGAAAGATGTGAATGTAAGGGTAAGATAAAACAGGAATTACAACTGTTCAATTCTAACAATAAAACATGTTAATAGAAGGACCAAATGCTGTTTTCATTTATAAATTTCTAATGAGTACATTGCAAACTACATAATTAGTAGTAGTACCTTCTATCAAACAATACATTTTGGATGGAAAGTTTGAGTCAGATCATTTTGATAGAAGGTACTACTAATAACTCTCCAAGTTACTATTTTAAATCATTTATAAAAGTAAAGAATCTTGTGTAATAAAAATTAATATTTGGCTCATATAGAATATAATATTGATTAGATGTTTATATTTGTTGGTTTGTTTGTACCAAGCCTCCTAAGATAATTTGTGTATCTGCAGGTGATATACTTTTAACAACTGCATTTAGGTCAAATTTGATAGATTGACCAAGAACTCTCATAGCACTTACAGAAAAATTGTGATCTGCAGCATATATTTGAGTTAAATCAAATTTGTTGAATATAAACATATGTAACATTTTAATCAGAATTTCAGTGTAAGAACAAATACCTCACACTAATGATTTTATTGTACCCTCCAAAACGACTTTAGGTATGTTTGTGGTAGTTGTAAAAAATAAATAATCTGTAAGTTACACTTTGGTTTAGGTAATTTACTTTTCTACACTTATGATTAAAATTTGTGTAGACATAGATAATCTGTGAATAAATAAAGATTATTTTGAATATTTTGTAATTCAAGTACAGGTAAAAATCCTGCACTAAAGAGATTTGATGTTTCTGTCCAGCATCTGAAAACAGATTACTATCAATGGTACAGAAAGAGCCACAGAGTTATGCTTGTGTAGGAGATGCCAACATCACAGCAAGATGATCTGCAGCTGAGGCGTGCACCTCGGGCCATTCCTCCACAGGAGTTCCTTGTGGGAGGAGCCCGTGCCCTCAGCACATAGTCATTGTTAATTTCTCCCCTCACCTGTGTTGTTCTGGCTCAATAAAAGGCTGATGCGGAGGTTGCTCTGGGCTACCCGGTATGTAAGGGCTAGCCCTCCTTCAGCTTCTCGCCTGGTTCCTTCCTGCGCTAACCTAGACCAGGGCCACAGGAGCCCAACAGGTCGCGACATGCTTGACCAGAAAAAAAATGAAATCTATAATTGTACATCTCTAAGAACAATACATTTTGGATGGAAAGTTTGAGTCAGATCATTTTGATAGGAGGTACTTTCTTAGAAAGGATGCTTTTTGATAATGATTGGAGAGTCTTCAGTCTATATTAATTCTGAATTCAGCCTTTTTCATTTTTTAGGTGGGTTTAACCCAATTCTGAAAATTGATGACTATTGGAAATATTTCAGTTATAGTTCTTATTATATTTGTTTGTTACATGTCATCTAGCTGGATCATGCTGCCACTGTTTTTTTTTTCTTGATATTGAAACATTGACAAATACTTACATAAACTAGAGCTAAATCTTAACTGAAGTATTATTAGACAACTTAAATTTTATGACCAAATTTGGGATTGTTTATAATGCAAATAAAGGAAAGAATAACTATTTTGTAATTTTTCAAGAGGTGCATGTCTCAGAAAATGGAAAACACAGCTTTTGAGAGGAAACCTGTCATTTAGGATGTATATTTAAAATATATTTATTTACTCTCATAGGAGCACTGTGAATTTACAACTCTGGGATTCCCTTTTGTACTCTACTATTTTTGAAAATACTTGTGGAGTAGTTTTATCAGTTGTATTAAAATAAAAATATGATTTCCACTTTTAAGTACTATGCCTTTGATATACTAGTATGCAATTTCAACAGAAAGGTTCATAGAAGTTGGCACCTAATATTTGTCACTTGTTGATTTTTATCAGAATACAAGAGAATTTTGTGTTATAAATACATTTGCTAATCTGGACCAGATGTGGTGGCTCATGACTGTCCCCAGGACATTAGGAGGCTAAGGTGGGAGGACTGCTGGAGGCCAAAAGTTTAGGAACAGCCCGTGCAACATAGTAAGACACATATTTACAAAATAGAAAATTTGCTGGGCATGGTGACATACATGTTTATACTCCTAATTACTTGGGAGGCTAATGCAGGAGAATCACTTAAGCCCAGGAGTACAAGATTGTAGTGAGCTGTGATTATGCCATTACACTCCAGGCTTAGCAGTTGTTTGATTATATTAGTAAATAGTTAGCAACATGAATATGCCATCGTATCTACCTAAAAATTATGTAGTGAGCTCTCTGATAATTCTAAGAAGCTTAATAAACATAGAATTGAAATCTCCAAGGGAAAGCAAAGGATAAAGGGGAATATATTTAATGAAATAACAGGCTAGGCGCCTGTGGCTCAAGCGGCTAAGGCGCCAGCCACATACACCTAAGGTGGTGGGTTCAAATCCCCAGCCCGGGCCCGCCAAACAACAATGATGGCTGCAACCAAAAAATGGCCAGGCATTGTGGCAGGCACCTGTAGTCCCAGCTACTTGGGAGGCTGAGGCAGGAGACTCGCTTGAGCCCAGGAGTTGGAGGTTGCTGTGAGTGTGATGTCATGGCACTCTACCCAGGGGGATAGCTTGAGGCTCCGTCTCGGAAAAAAAAAAAAGAAATAACAACAAAGATTTTTCTAAACTTGATGAAAATTATAAACTTCCAAATTTGAAAATTTTAAAGAATTCTAAGCAGAAGAAATATAAAAGGAAATACCACAAGACACAACATGATTAAACTCTAAAAATTTAAAAATTTAAAATAATAAGCTGAAATTTAAACATTCCTGGGCCAAATAATATTTTAATTATTTCATTAAAGTCAGGATAGATAACTGAGAACCAAACAGGGATTGGACTTGCTATGTCACCTCAAATGACATTTATAAAGAAAGAAGAACAAAAGTGAGAGAGTAAAGAAAGAAGAAAAGAAAAGGAAAAAAGAGGAAGAAAAAGAAGGAAGGAAAAGTGGGAGGGAGGGAGAGAGAGGGAAGGAAAATAAAAAAGAAAATAAAATGAGTACCATGAATTTTCTATTTCTAATAACTGTAGGAAACTTAATGAGTATATAACTGGAATTCTCAGAGGAGAGTGAAGAGGGAAAATATTTAAATAAATGATGACAGAAATTTTCCAAATCTGATGAAAATTATATTTTTCCAGGTTCAAGTATCTCAATCAATTCTAAACATGAACAACAGGAAAGGAAATACCACCAAACATATGATAATCAAATTCTTATAGACATTGATAAATATAATAGAAAAATATTAAAGCACCCAGGAAGCCATAAGGATTAAGGGCCATTGCTCATTGGCCATAATGCAAGGGAGAAGAAATTGGAGCAACATTGTCACAGTACTGTAAAAGAAAAATAAAGTTCTTCCAGAAATCCATACACACTCAAAATATTTTTTGAACTGAGGGCAAAATAATTTTTCCAGATATTGAATTGTTGAAATAATTCATAAGGAACAAATATGTTCTCCAAGAAATGTTTAAGGAAATCCTTCAAACTCAAGTGAATAACGTAAGTTGGCAATGTCTGTACAAGGGAACTAATGAATACCAGAAACAGTAACTGAATGGGTAAAAAATAATAATAATTTTAAAAATTATTTTAATGTGGTAGATTTGAAAGACAATTGATGGTTGAAACCAAAAAGATGATTAAAGATTTTACTATATGTGTAAGATGAATGTATGACATCAATGACATTAAGACACACAGAAGAGAAGAAAAAGCATAGTGTTTTAAGGATTTCATATTAAATGTGAAGTGTTATATCATTTCAAGGTAGTCCAAGGAGTATGATCTGACTTCAAAAGATGTCATGGAAATAATAAAACAGTAGTAAATTGTAGTAGATCTGAAAAGAAGAGAAAATGACCTTACAAAATTATTCAATTAATGTAGAAAAATAAAGGAAATGGTTATTTTGAAAACATGTAACACATTGATAATCTGATCCCAGGCTATACTAAAATTACATTAAAGAAACTATTTTGCATGTTCATAATCAAAAGGCAGAGATTATCATATTGTACAAAAAACAAGACCTCTATCTTACTATAAAACACACACTTCAAAGACAAACACACAAATTGGCTAACAGTAAAAAGATCAAAAATATTTATCATACTAAAACTAAGAAAAAGTAAGTGGATACGTTAATATCAAAGTATACCTTAGAACAAAGACTACCAGTCTGATAAAGAGAACGTATGAAGAATCTGTCACTAAATCATAATGTTAGAAAACTGGGTTGCCTCTAAGATCAGGAAAAAATTTAAGCATCTATGTATTAAAAAGAAAGAAGTAAAATTTTCTATTTAACACAAATTGATCATTAGTGTAAAAATAAAGAGCCAAGTCTATCTTTATTTGCAGACACAATTGTCATAAAATTTTGATAGAAAATATGAAAAACGTAGTGAGTTTAGCACAGTGTCAGAATACAGAATCAGCATGCAAAATTCAATTGTATTTCTAGATATTCACAATAATTTGAAATGGAAATTACAAAAGTAATATATTTTATAATAACAATAAATTATGAAATACATGGAAATAAATATGACAAAAGATGTGAAAGACTCATAACACTGAAAAGAATACAACTATGCTAAGAAAAATTAAAGATCCCCAAATGGAAAAATATACCATTTTCATGGTTCAGAAGACTCTCTATTATTAAGGTGTCAATTCTTCCCAGTTCATTTACATATTAAATGTATCTCACAAGAAAATCCATGCAGTTATTTTATTTGTTTTGTGTGTGTATATGTGTGTGTGAACATAGGCAAATTTATTTTAAAAATGTATACATATAGGACCTGGAATAAACAACTTTTTTTTTTTTGTAGAGACAGAGTCTCACTTTATAGCCCTTAGTAGAGTGCCATGGTGTCACACAGCTCACAGCAACCTCCAACTCCTAGGCTTAGGTGATTCTCTTGCCTCAGCCTTCTGAGTAGTTGAGACTACAGCCACCCGCCACAACACCCAGCTATTTTTTTGTTGTTGTTGCAGTTTGGTCGGGCCCGGTTTGAACTCGACACCCTCGGTTATATGGAGCCAGTGGCCTACCCACTGAGCCAGAGGTGCCACTCATGGAATAAACAACTTTAAAAAAATCAATAAATTTGGGAACTAACACTTCTCATTTTTAGACTTGTTTAGGAAGCTACATTTATTAAGATAGTGCTGTGTCAATGTCCAAATATATAAATAAAAAAAGGAGAGTGGGTAGATACATTTTGATTATAATATGAAATATTATTCTACTGTAAATATAGAATAAACAAGCATCATCCAACTATAAGTTTTAATGTTTTGTTTTGCTTTTTGAGAAGGAATCTCACTTTGTCACCCTTGATAGAGTGCTGTGGCATCACAACTCACGACAACCTCAAAATTTTGGGCTTAAGTGATTCTCTTGTCTCAGCCTCCCAAGTAGCTAGGACTACGGGCACCTGCCACAACAGCCAGCTATTTTTACAGACAGGGTCTCACTGTAGTTCAGGCTGATGTCCAACTCGTGAGGTCAAGCAATCCACACACCTTGGCCTCCCAGTGTGCTAGGATTACAGTTGTGAGCCACTGTGCCTGGCCTCAACTGTAAGTTTAAGTGAAAAGTTATGATGAAACAAAACTTAATGTATATTTCTCTTCAAAACTTATCTACAGTAAGTCAGATTTATCCATTTTATTGATTATCCTTAGTATAAAAATTTAATTCTAACTTTGCTTGAATCATATATTGGAGCCAAGTTCTTGAATTTGGTATCTGGCCCAAAGAGTCATCCATAACATTTGCCGTGCAGAACTTGATGATGAAATATGCCATTGAGTGTTTTGTTTACATCCCCTTGGCAGTAAATGAGAACAAAGAGAAGTCTGAATAGTTTTCTAGGAACCCTTTCTGCATAGAATGCTCAGAAGGCTTTGCAATGTAATCACAGTAATTTTTTCTTTTATTTTCATGGCCAATCCTGGAAGAGCAATGGTGGGGGGCATGAATGCTGTCCCTAAGCTTTACCTTAATGGCACAGAATTTTACTATATAAATTTTATGGAGGTAGGAAAAGAATGAATGCATTTTTACCCAGGTAGAGTATCTTGAATAGCAGTAATGTGCACTACATCAGGCAATAATCAAAAATATATGTAATATTATTATGATATAGTAACGTTTAAAAACAAGAACAAACTTCACATACATGTTTATTTCAGAAAGAATAATGCAAATCGAATGTCAGATTTTATATATTTATTAAAGTTATAAGATTACATTTTGTGTTCTTGACATGTAACGATGAACTTTATTGCTATTATCTTTTAACCAAAAAGCTAAGAAAGAGTTGCAAAAGAAGTTAATTTCTGAAATATTGGCTTTGATGTCCATAATCCAAATCAAAATCAGGTGTACTGCCCATACGGGTCCTAAAAGTGAGGAATGTTGCCATCTAGTGGATATTTATACATATTGAAGCCACAAGGTCCCTTGAAAACATGAGAGATGCTCAAACAGGTAAAACTCTCAAGTAATATCAATATATCAGGTAAGGACATCCAGCTGTCCTAAGACAGCCACAAATTATGTATGAAATACATTTTTCCTTTTCTTTACATTCCATTTTTTGCTACACTAAGTAAAAATCTCTACCTCTTAAGGATAATTTAAGGAGACATCTCTGAAGGCACTCTAATCTGTTTAACTGAATATACTGTATTATTAATTATTCAATGTCTTGCTATTTCATGGAACAGTTTGAATGAATAAATTTAAGTCAGTCTTTAATCCTCAATTCAAATATTATCAAAACTTATATTTTTAACAAAATGTACAAGGGATTGAGTGTCTACTTCATGAAGTGTAACAAATTTCAATTACTTAATATCATACAGGAATAAAATGTATATATAATATTAAGGGGATACCAGCTGAATTTTAAATAGAATTTTCTATGTTAAAAATGGGATAAATACAAATGATGCAGGCCATATTTATGGAATCTAACAATTACAAGAAAAAAAATAGATGCATTACTCTTGTAGCATTTCTAAATTCCTCTAATTTATGTCTTCATAAATTGCATGAGGTTGCCAACTCTGGTCTCCCTACCCACCGTGAATATTTACTGAGATATTCACAGCCATAGTACCTGAGAGTACTAAGGGACTTTAAAATACTATACAATACTAGTTCAGTTAGCAACGTTGGTGGTATGGTTCATAATACTAGAGTTAATGAAATGCTTGGAAGTGCTTGCAAATGTGACTTTTCTCCATTAGACAGAGCTTTATGGGGGGTTAATGTTGTCATTTGTGACTTGCTGGAGAATACTTAAACATATACAACATATATCCTTACAGTTAATATTTCATAACCCGATATTGCTCTCCACACAATCCATTGGCTATTAAAACTTGTTTTATGGCAAGAAAAAGAAAAATATAAAACAATAAATGCTAGACTGTCTTTAATTCTATGAATGTTTCACTGATTTTTTTAAGTATTAAAGGACATTATCAGGACAACACTTGAGAGGTTTTATATAAGAAACATGTTTACAAGTCTAATTCCGTCTTTCAGACTGTCACCTTGCTCTGATGCAAGCAATAGTAGAATATTATTTTGCTGATGGTTGCTTAAGTGTTTTTAATTAAGTTTTCAGATTAGGTTATGTGGCAAATAATTTTCCTCTTTTAATCTGTTTCTTTCATAAGAGACTTTAAACCAAAATTCTACGGCTAAACATCTCTCTCTCCTACGTGGTAGATGAAATCAAATTATAGCGCACAAAGCAAAAACCTCTGCCTCCTGTTCTGAGATTTTGTTTTTATTGTTTTGTTTTTATTTGTTTTCAAGTCTATTTTTGCCATAGCAATACTTTACAGGACTCATGTTTGCAAGATTTTCCTGGCTAAGTAGAAAATCTTGCCAATTCCAAAAATGAAATGGTTCCAAAATGTCATGTTGAATTTTCTCCTGAGACACTGGTGGAAGCGTCTCAAAAGTCTCATAATGTATACTGATTACACCAGAACTGAGCCACTGTATTGGAAGTACCTTTAAAATTGGACATTGAGGATTACAGGTGAGAATTTTTCCTCCAATCAAATACTTGGTGTTGAATCAGGCGCTAATTTTACATAGCATTAGGAACAACATCTAACTTAGCTCCAACCCCTTTAGAGTCTGCGAAGACCTGTGGAATTTGACCAAACTTCTGTTCTCACTAGGACCCTTCAATTGGTTATTTCTTCCCTTTGTCTTGGTACTGTCTTCTGCTAAGATGATTCCCTTTCTGATTAATCTACAATAGGAAATAGTAGCTCATGTAGTGATTTCTCTCTTTCAAGGCTGTTTAGGAATAATCACAAAATAGTGCTATATTTTAAGCAACATTCCTTCTGGCAAAAAGAGATTGAGGCAGGGGATGGAGAGGGGAAAGGAAAGGACAGGGAGGGAATGGTGTGATACAAAATAGTTATAAATTGATGAGATATTTCAAAAATTAACTTTTAAGAATGTTCTTGTCAGAGCCAGCTTCACAGCATGGGTGTCTCCCTTTGAAATTCTTAATGATTTTGGGCTGGGTTTTGCAATTGTGTAGCCAATTGCTGATAATCCTAAGAATCTAAGTCAAGCAAATCCCTCTTTTATTTATCTATTAGTTTATTTTAGGTCTTTTATACTGTTATTTCCTTCATGAGAACTCTGCCAATTGCTGCAAAAAAAAAATTTATTCTGAAATTGGCGTGATAACCTTTTTCATAAAGAGCCACAGATCTCATGACCTGGGCAACTTTCACTTACCCTATAACTGAAACCATTGATTATGTTGAGTAGACCAATGCCTAAAGAAATACTCAGCATTTGGAACAGTAATTAAGCTTTTAATCAGTCTTTGGACTTCATAAATCAACTCTTCGGCAGAGATGTCTGCAACAGTAGCTGTGAAAAGAAATGCCCAGGTCCAGACATAAGAAAGAGGTCGTTTTTTTCTTAGCAGTGGGAACTGAGAAAGGAAGATAACCATTGAGATTTATTCAGTTAGCTGACATTTTACTTCCCTTGTAGCCTTCACCAGCTTGGGTTTTAGCAAGTTGAAACAGAGATAATTCTCCACTTTGTTTATTTGGAGATGGGTGAGAGGAAACACAGGTAGTTAGAAAAGGCTGGTAGTGATGGGTTTGCAAGGGAGAAGGCAAAGGATGGTGTGATGTGGATGAAAGGACATCCTAGGCTCCCTCTACCAGCTAAGAAAGCCATACTCAAATTACCAC
>NW_003852431.1:15874661-15875580 GCF_000181295.1 Otolemur garnettii
TTTTCAGCAGAGAGATTCTTTGTACTTGGTTAATTATTGAAATGTCTTAATTAGTTTGATGGACATACTATCTTGATAAGATACATAAACCAGGACACAGTATAAATTGCAACTGTAATGACTTCATGACTTCTACAACTTAGCATCATACTCCACTCCTTGATTGCTCCAAGGATAATCTAATATTTGTGGTACAGCTATTTTTCTTGTTTTTCTGTAATCATCTTAACATCATTTAGTTTTCTTCCTTTTTTTATTTTAATATATTTAGGGAGTACAAGTTGAGTTCCATTATATGTATATGCTGTATAGTGGTGGACTCTGGGCTTTGGGTGTGCCCATGTCCTGAGTAGTGTCTTTGTACCCCATAGATTAATTTTAATCCTTCAGTGCCTCCCAGCCTCCCCACATGAGTCTCCAGTGTCCATTACAATAAACTGTGTGCCCTTGTATAGCCGTAGGTTAGCTCCCCCATATCCATGAGAACACACAGGGTTTGTTGTTTTGTTCTTGAGTTATTTGACTTAGGAAAATGACCTTCAGTTTTCATACAAATTTCTGCGAAGAACAGTACTTCATTCTTTCCTATGGCTGAGTAGTACTCCATGGTATGTGTGTGCATATGTGTGTGTGTGTATCCCCCCCCCCACACACACACACATTTTCTATTACACTCATTAGTCTTGGGAACTTGTGTTGCTTCCTCAACTTTGTGACTGTGAACTGTGCTGTGATAAACATACCAGTACAAGTGCAGATACCTTTTTGATATAATGGTTTATTTTCCTCTGGATAGATATCCAATAGTGGGATTACAGAATTTAATAGTATATTTGTCTTTTGTTCTTAGAGAAATTTCCCTGCTTAACTGTATGGAGACTGTACTAATTTACATTCACCCTAGCAGTCTATATGTGTT
>NW_003852431.1:15875688-15896494 GCF_000181295.1 Otolemur garnettii
AAAAATACCTGTTTATGTCATTGTCTCATTCTTTAATGAGAGTAGGACTATTTTGTTATTTCCCTACATAGCTTTTATATGTTTTTATATATGTTTTAGCTCCTTATAGATTTTGTATATTTGTCCTTTTTTTGACATATATTTGAGAATATTTTTCCCACTTTATAGGTTGTCTTTTTACTATTTTAAATATTTCCTTTGCGGTGTAAAAACTTTTTAGTTTATTTAAGGCCTTTTTATCTAATTTTGTTTTTATTGCATTTTCTTTGGGGTTTTAGTCATAATTGTTTTGCCTTGGCCAATGTCCAGAGAAGTTTGTCATTGGTTTTCTTCTTGAGTTTTTATTTCTTCGGGTTGAACATCCAAGTCTTTGGTTCATCTTGAGTGAATGTTTCTCTGGTGAGAATTGGAGATCCAGCTTCATTCTTTTAAATTTGGCTATCCAGATGGATTTGAGTTATGTTCCCTCTATCTCTTGTTGGTTGAGGTTATTGTTTTTTTTTATTATGAAGAAGTTCTGGAATTTATTGAATGCTGTTGCTGTATCTATTCAGATAATTGTATTGTTTTGTTTTTATTTCTACTTATATAGTAAATGACACTAACTATTGATGTATATTAAACCATCCCTGTACTCCTGGAATAAAACCCACCTGATTGTCACGAATTATCTTTCTGATGTGGTGTTGGATTTAGACTCAAAGTATTTTTAGTGGTTATCTATGTTCCTCAGATATATTATTATGTAAATTTCTTTTCTTCTCTCCTCTCCTTGCTTCTCCCCTTCCCTCACCTCTCCTCTTTTTCCCCTCCTCTCTTGTCCTCTCTTCCTCACCTCTTCGTTTCTGTTTTTCTACATCCTTTCTAGCCTTTGGTATATTGGCTTTGTAGAATTGGCTAGAGAGGGTTCCCTCCTTCTTGATTTTTTGGAAGTTTCAGTAGTATTGGTACCAGTTCTCCTTTATATGTCTGGTAGAAGTTGGGTGTGAATCCATCTTGTCGGGAAAGTTTTTCTTTTATTTTGCGAGTTATTTCTATTATTGATTCAATCTTGCTACTCATTATTCATCTTTTCAGAAGTCCTTTGTCTCCCTGGTTCATTCTTTGGATGTTGGTGTTTCCAAAACTTTATTCATTTTGTCTTGATTTTCTAGTTTGTTTGTATAGAGGCTTCCATAGTAGTCTCAGTTAATATTTTGTATTTCTGTGTTATCAGTTGTAATGTTTTCTTTCCTCATGTCTATTTTTTTAATCTTCTCTTTTTATTTCTTTGTTAGTCTAGCTAGTAGTTTACCAATTTGGTTCATCTTTTTAAGAACTAACTTTTCACTGACCTTTCATTTATTTTGGGGGGGGGGTTCTATTTTATTTAGATATGCTCTGATCTTTGTTATTTATTTTCTTCTGCAAACCTTGGGTTTGGCTTTTTCTTTTTTTTTAGTTTCTTAATGTGTATTTTCATATTGGTAATTCATAATTTTTCTACCTTTTTGAAGAAAACCTTTCAAAGTGGAAAACTTTCCTCTTTGTGCAGTTTTTACTATATCTCACAGGTTTAGGTATGTTTCGTTTTTATGTTCATTCATTTTAGGAAGTTTTTTTAATTTAATTTTCAATTTTTTCTTTAATCACTGATTATTCAGGAACACGCTATTTAATTTCCATGTGTTTGCATAGTTTGTGGACTGTACCTCATTATTGACTTCTAGCTTTATTCCACTGTAATCTGAAAAGATATTTGATATTATTTCAATAATTTTTTTTTTACTTTGTAAAGATGTGTTTTTTTGGCCTAAAATGTGGTCTATCTTTGAGAGTTTCCTGTTATGATGGAAAGAATGTACATTCTGCAATTTTGTGTAGAACATTCTGTAAATGTTGGTTAAGTCCATTTTTTCTAAAATTTAATTTGTATCCAATGTTTCTTTGTTGATTTTTTTGTCTTGATGATTTGCCTAGTGCTGTGAGAAGTGTGGGGAGGTTGTTGTGTTGCTATCTTTCTTTCTTTTTGTCTAGTAATTTTTTCTATGAATTTGGGTTCTCCAATGTTGGGTGCAAGCATATTTAGGATTATCACGTCCTCTTGATGAATCAATTACTCTTCATTATGTAATAAACTTCTTTGTCATTTCTTACTCTTTCTAATTTAAAGTCTGTTTTATCCACCTTGAGCAAGAGTAAGACCCCATCTCAACTAAAATCAGAAAAATTAGCGAGGCATTATGAAAGGTTTGTACTCTCAGCTACTTGGGAAGCTGAGGCAGAAAGACTGCTTGAGCCCATGGATTTGAGGTTGCTGTGAGCTCTAATGATGCCCTGGTATTCAACGCGGGTAGCAGAATGAGAATGAGAATGAGAATGAGACTGTCTCAAAAATAAACAAATGATTAAGTAAAGTCTGTTTTATTTGATTGAAGTATAGCTACTCCCGCTTGTTTTTGTCTGGAATATTTTTTTAACCCCTTTTTCCTCAGTTTATGTGTTTCTTTTTGAGTAACATGAGTTTCTGGTAAGCTGCATATAGTTAAATCTTTTTTAAAAAATTTATTCTGACAATGTATATCTTTTAGGTGTAGCATGTAATACATTTACATTCAAGAGTAATATTTATAGGTAAGGTTTTTTCTTTTGATAATGTTAGTTAATTTCTAGTTGTTTTATAAATGGTTTTATTCCTTTGCGTTTGCTCTTTTCTAGTATCTTGCCCTTTATTTTCTTTCTTCCCTCCTCCATGTGATCATCTCATGAAACCTCTGAATTTCATATTTTTGTGTGTCTTTGTAATGGTGACTAATATCTTTGATCTCTGTGTTTACAAACCATTTTTTCTGAGCATTTCTTATATGGCCAGTCTAATGGTATAGTTCCAATGTACTCTCTCAGCATTGCTTGCCTGAGAAGTACTTCATTTCTCTTGCAGTTATGAAGGTTATTCTAGTAGAACGTAAGTTTCTTGACTGGCAGAGTTTTCTTTTTATTTTATTTATTACTTATTCATTTATTTTTATTTTAGCACGTTGAAAATGCCACTCTGTTCCCTCTGGTATATAAAGCTTCTTTGAGAGATCACTCTGAGTATGATGGAGTTTTCTTTATAGGTGGAGAGATGTTTTTCTCTTGTTAATTTTAAAATTCCCTCTCTCACTTCAGCTTTAATCATCTGGCTACAATATGCTATAGGGATGTCCTTTTGCAATGTATTTGTCTGAGAATCATTGGACCTCCTGCCTCTGAATGTCTCCTAACTCTCTTGCTTTTCCACATAATTTATCAATGATTATGTCCCTAATTTTTTTTTAATCTTTCTTTCCTCTTTGCAATACTAATCATTCATAAGTTCTATTACATGGTTCCAGACATCTTGAAGGCTTTGTTCATTCATTTTTATTATTTTTTTCCTTATCCTGCCCAACTGAATTATTTCAAAATACCAGTCTTCAAATTCTGAGATACTTTCTTCTGCTTGATCTAGTGTGTTTTTGAAGCTTCTGGATGTGTTTTGCATTTCTTACAATGAATTTTTCAGAACCAGAACGTCTGCTTAGTTTTCTTTCAGATATCTATGTCCTTAGTAAATTTCTTACTAACTCTTGTTTTTTAAATTTTGGATTAATGTAGGGGTACAGATTCCTTAGTTTTCATTTGTAAAGTTAAAATCTGATATGTATGTGTGTCCCACCTGCTGGTGGTGTGCTAAAAGCCTGTGCGATGTACTCATTGTGTGGGAATTTACCCCATCTTTTCCCCTTTCCCACTTGAATTTCATTCAGTTTTTTTTCCCCCTGTATCACATGTAGATATTGGATACATGTAATGTTTATCCAGTATCCAATTTAGCATTGGATACATGTTATGTTTGTTTATACGTTCCTGTGACACTTCCCTTAGGAGAATGGTCTCCAATTCCATCCAGGTTGTAGCCAAAGTTACATAATGTAAGTTACATAATGTCCATCTTTTTGTGGCTGAATAATGTTCTTGGTATGACAATTTATTAATCCATTTCTGTGTGGAAGGGCACTTGGGTTGTTTCCACATCTTTGTGATTGTAAATTGTGTTGCTATGAAAATTCAAGAGCAAATGTTTTTATGATAGAATGGCTTTTTCCCCCCTAGGGTAAAGACTTAGTAACGAGATTGAGGATCAAATGGTAGGCCTAACTTTAGCTTTTTGAGGAATCTTCATGATGAATTATACAAAGGTTGCAGCAGTGTGCAGTCTCACCCATACTGTATAAGTGTTCATTTCTCTCCGCATCCATGCAAACATCTGTTGTTTTGGGAATTTATGATGTAAGCCATTTTCTCTGGTGTGAGTTGAAATCTAAGGGCATGTTTTCAGTGAGTGTCTTCTAAAAATATATATATTAATATTTTAGTATTTTAGTTTTGTTTGGTCACTATTTTATCAAAGAGTCAGGCCTTGGTTCTGATATTTATATTTCAAAATTTTTTAATTTTATACCCTATTAACATTATATTTAATTGATGAATCAAAATTGTATACATTTGTGGGATACAGTGATGTTTATATATATGCATGTGATGGGAAAAAGAGGATTTATTTTTATTCCAGAATTCTAATCTTTGTATGTGGAATATTTGGTGAAATAAATATGTTTATTCTTACTTTTGATTTACATGTATAAAATTCTATCCTATAACTTTTAAAATATATATTTAATTTTTCTATGCATCTTTAGCCAATTTTTCTGTCTTTAATTAAAGTTTTAATTATTTTCTCATATGATTTAGGAAGAATATACACCATTTCTATGTTTTAGTAGTTATTCTTACTATTTTAAGATTCACACAGAGTAAATCCACAAAGTCTGAACTTAATAAGTCTCTCTCTCCTTCAGAAATACAGAAGCACATGTACTCACTTAGCCACTGCTATTACCCCAATTTGATTAATTCTCATAGTGGTAGTCTTTTTCTACATTATGTAAAATTACTATTGATTATGCTAGTTCTCTGTCATTGCTGGGCCTTCCAAATTAGTAATGATTACAATTTATAATTTTTTGTAAATAGTTATTGAGATTCAGTTCTATACTTGTCAGTTGATACAATCACCATTACTTTTTTCACATAAAATTTTAAATCTTGGATAATTTTTAATCCTTTTTTGGTTCACCCTTTAAAAGTTACTTTATTCAGAGTGTATCAGTATAAACTCCATCAGGTTTTTCTGGACCTTATTTATCTTTTACATTTAAATAAGATTTTGACTATAAAATGTCACTGAGAAGTATATTTTTACTGTTTTGATTTTAGCTGTTCAGATAAGACATTTACGCGTATCTTAGTTACATTTCCTCCTTTGGAAAACCCAAAGTTTTGTACCCGCCCCCTTTGATTTTATATCTCAAATGCCTAGAGCAACATCTACTCTTGTTTTTTTGCGTATGTGTGTGGCCAACTCTATTATTTTTCCTACATAAAAAAATACCACAAATCTGCAGTTTAGAATAGCACAACATTTTAAAAATCTAATAGTTCTGTTAATCAGAAGTCTGGTCAAAGCTTTACTCAGTCTTCTGCTTCAGGGTTTCCCTACGCTGCCATCCAGATGTTGGTCTGGTACTGCCATCCCATCAGAAGCCTGAGAAAGGAAAATGATGTATCCAAGCTTTATTGGTCATTGAAAGAATTTATGTCAATAGAGACTCTCTTTTCACAGCTAACTTAGAGGAAATGAGCTTCCAAATTGTGAGAAATCCACATGGCATGGATCTGCTGATGGCCTCCAGGAACTGTGCTGACAGGCAGTGGGAAAATAAGGATCCAAGTTCTATAACAGCAAGGACATGATTTTCATCCACCAATGGAGTAAGTTAGGGAGTGGATTATTCTCCATTTGAGCCTCTAGATGAAACTGCAGCCCCTCTAACAGCTTGATTGTAGCCTTGTGAGTCCCTGAGGAGGAGACTCAGATAACAAATGCCCAGAACCCTAACCTAAGAAAATTAAGAAATAATAAATATGAATATAGTTTTATTAAACTTATAGTCATACACTATACACAATAGTTATACCAACTATCCAAGTTACCTGAAACTGAAGCTATTCCCAAGATATGGGACTTTCAGTTTTACGTCTAGGATAGTCATGAGTAAACTGGAGCAAATTAGTTGTCGTAAAATTCCTTTACTTCCTTATTGATTCAAACTGTATATGGAAACAACACACTGTATCTCATGATAGAATTAATGTGCACAAATATGATCTAATAATAAAAATAATAAAAAAACAAAAAACAACAACAAACAAACAAACAAAAAAGACAGTTGTTATAACTTTTTTGCCAAAGTTTACAGACTTATTATACAGTTTTTTTTTTCATGATATGTACTTTCCAATATTTCTGGGAAGACAATACCCTGAATGGACTGCTATAATTAAATGAATTTAGGTTGCCATACTCAAAAGAATAATTTTTTTGACCAGGAAATTACCTTTTAAAAAGGTAGAATATGAAACAACCAAAATGTAACATGATTGTATCTGGCCAATATATTTTTCTTTCAGCATATTTATAAAAGTAATATGAACCTTATAGGAGAATAAAGAGTCAATGTTAACCTCTAGGTTTATTGGGTAGATATAACTTTATGATTTTGTTTTCTTTTTAAAAATGTAATTGATTTAATAGTAAGGATTGTTATGCCAGTTATCATACCTCTTTCTGCATTTATGATTTCATCTTGAAGTATAAATGATCTTGTAGTCACTTAACGGCTGCACTCTCTAAGCCCTTGCCAAGTGTTGACAGGTGTCTTAAACAAGAGCCAAGTCACGTTGGCAACTTCCTTAGATTCATTCTTTGGTCCAATCAGAAAGTACTCAGACTAGTAGACACACAAAGACAGTCTGAGACACATGCCAGCATGTATTCTTTCAAGCTCTGCCAGATTCTTACACCACGCTGCATGTTGGCTAATGAATAGCTAGCTGTATGGAATGCAGTAACCACTACTTGTCCACAAACCTTTCATTCACCTGCTGAGCCAGAGATTGAATCAAGAACGATTGGATTCATCATATGCTGATGTGAACATGCACCAGAGCTTAGCTATGTCACTATTTCTAAAAACCTTCTAAAAGAGTGAAATGAATTAAATAATCATATAGGGTATGGACTAAAAGCTCAAAATGTTGAGTTTAAATCTAAGCTCTAACATGTAGAGGTGTATATAACCATGGGCAAATTGACTTCATTAAGGGTCTTTTCCTCATTCCAAAAATGAGTATAATAATATTCCCTACTTCACGGAGTTGCTGTAAAGGTCAAATGAGTTAATATTCCTAAAACATGTAGAATAGTATCTAGCGTATTATAATCATTATCTAAATGTTCGCTACTGTTGCTATTCCCTCATTTAAAAAGTCAAAACCACAACTATGGAAGTAGTTTCAAAAATATGTCTGTTCTTATAAAACTGATGAAACCAAAAGAAAAGATATTGTCCTGATTTTATTAGTGAGTATGTTATCAAAATCTGTAAATTATGAGACATTATAAAATGGAAAATGAAACAGTACAGATCACATAGCCACCACGAATAGATTTAGAGAGTTAAATGTTTTGGTTTACTCAGTATCCACCAAAGCATACACACTATGGATAATAAACTTCAGTGAACAAGAGAATTACCTGGAGAACTTTGAAACATCACAGTTGTTAAATGCCACCCTGGAAGATTCTCATTCAATGAGTCTGGGATGGGTTTGAGGAATAGGTATTATTAAGAAGCTTCTTGAATTAATCTTAGAATCAACCAGTTTAAATAACAACGATCTGGAAAAAATTTACTGAAGATATTGAGCCTACATCGATCCAGGTCTGCTTGCTAGGAACACTCAGGTAGTCTATTCAACTGCTTAAGTCTGACATGGTTGATAATTGTCTAGTGTCAAATACCCTAGAGCACACCATTTTTAGTTACTTGTTTGAATATCATAAAGTTAGTTCCTTCTTCTTGCAGCCATCAAATTGCCCAGTTTATCAAATGGAAGAACTGATAGTCTGATACTAATGAGAAAACCAGTGCGCATGCCTTAACATAGATCATTTTAGAGAATTAGTTGTTTATTTCAACTTATACACTTTATGTCTTTTAAAAATGTTTAATAAGTATATTGTCATTTACTTTGTATACTTAAATATTTATTTTTATTTTGGTAAAATAATTTCAACTGAAATATATTCATAAGTTTAACCCCCCCACCCACATTTGTACCCTTGCTCTGAATAGAGTAACGAAATGAAGTCACAGCAGAATTGGCAGTTATTTCAAAGATCAGCTGGACTCACATTCTCATTTTATAAATGAGAAGACCATGCTAAGGCTATCAAATGTTAGTTGACCTTCACGAGGTCTCAGATCTCATTAGTAGGTTTTTAAATTCTAGAAAACTGTCCGAGTGTCAACCCTCCTCTAAGCTCTGTGGCCTTCAAATAATTCTAACTTCACATTTTTTGTTGTTGTTGAGTTTTTATTAATATTTAAAGAGGAAATTTGGAAGTTATACAAATGAAAGTTTTCTATGATTAAATTTCTCATTAAAAGCCTAATGGGATGTTTAAATAAGTCCTTGAATGTCATTAATTTGCCAATTTCAAATATCTTATTTTTGCAAATGAGAATCCTAGTTAATATAACCTTTTTAATATAAGCTGATGAAATTGAATCTCCTTTTCCTACTGTGAATATTGTAATAAGAAGGTTGTTCGTTGGTGCCTAAGTATTCTAAGAATCCTTCATGATTTTTTTTCTTTTTTTTTTTTTGCCCAGATTGAGTTAATTTCCTTCATTAGAGCATACTCAAGAGGTAGATGTGGGGAGCTGAGCTTTGCCAGCTGTGTAAATCTTCCCTTTTTTAGCTTATACATATACTAAGCAGGACAGTTAACAGAGACTGCCAGGAAAAAAAAATGTGACCATCTAGAAGGGCACCTGTAGAGAACAAGTTAAAAGAATCTTTTCTACTATGTTATTTTTAAAGGAATAATAAATATGGACTGAATTCTACTTGACCTTTAGTTTAATAAGAAGAAGGTTTTTAAAAGAACACAAAACCTAACAAGGTAAATATCACAGAAAGGGCACAGAACATATCCAGAAGTTTTGTATGACTTCAATTTTATTAGATATTATTTTTCCTTGACTTTTTGTGTTTACAATGTAGCTCCTAAAACTTTTAGCTTATTACCAATTTTTAAATTAATGACTTACTTTTTAAGAATAGATTTTTTTAAATTTTATTTATTTATTTATTGTAGTTTTTGGCCAGGGTAGGGCTTGAATCCACCACCTCTGGCACATAGGGCTGGCACCCTACTCCTTTGAACCACAGGTGTCGCCCAAGAATAGTTTTATTTTTATAGAAAATTAAGCAGAAAGTACAGAAAGCTCACATAAACTCTTCCCACCTCCTTTGTTATTTACACATAGCTTTGGTGTGACACATTTACACAGTTGATGAGCCCGTAGTGATACAGTAATATTAACTAATATCTATAGATTAATTAAGGTTTTCATTTTTTATAAATTTTGACAAATACTAGTTATATACAGTCATTATTCCAATACCATAAAAAAATAGTTTCATTACCCCCATATCCTGTAGGTCACTTATTTATTCTTCCCACCAAACACTTACACAACCAATTTTTCTTGTATTTCTCATCTTTCCTTTTCCAGAATGTCACATAGTTGCAATTATGCAACCTGTAGCCTTTTTAGAATGGTTTCTTTCTTTTAGAAATATATCTCTAATGTTCCTTCATGTCTTCTGAGGGACTTTTAGTTGTTGAATGATATTTTATTATATGGTTATATGAGTACACCATTGATTTCTTGTTTTGTTTGAGACAGAATCTCACTCCATTCCCCTTGGTAGAGTGCCTTTGGAGTCATAGCTCACAGCAACTTCAAACTCCGGGAGTTAAGTGATCCTCTTGTTTGAGCCACTCAAGTAGCTGGATCTACAGGCACCCTCCACAACACCTGGGTAGAGACAGGGTCTCATTCTTGCTCAGGCTGGTCTTGAACTCCTGAGATCAAGCAATTCACCTGCCTCAGCCTCCGAGAGTGCTAAGACTACAGCCTTGAGCCACCATGCCTGTCCTTAATAACTCGTTTTTTATCTCTGGTATTAGTAATTTATCCCTTCTCTGTTTTCGTTTTGGTTAGTCTAAGTAGGGGTTTATCAGTCTTATTAATCTTTTCCAAAAGCCAACTTTTGGTTTCTTTGGTTTTCTCCATTTTTCTGGGTTCAGTTTGATTTATTTATACTCTGATTCTTATTATTTATTTTCCTCTGGCTTACTTTAATTTTATCTTCTGTTCCTGGTTTCTGGGGGTTGAGGTATAAATATTGATTTTAGATCTTTTAAAATATTTATATACAATGCTTTAGGTACTACATTCATTTTTTTTTTTTTTTTTTTGAGACAGAGTCTCACTTTGTCACCCCCGATAGACTGCCATGGTGTCATAGCTCACAACCACCTCAGACTCTTGCACTCAAGCAATTCTCTTGCCTCAGCTTCCCAAGTAGCTGGGACTACAAACACTAGCCACAATGTCCGGCTGTTTCTTAGAGACAGGGGTCTCACTCTAGTGCAGGCTAGTCTGGAACTCCTTATAAGCTCAGAAGATCTGCCACCTTGCTCTCCCAGAGTGCTGGGTTTACAGGCGTTAACCACCAAGGTACTGCATTCAATGCTTCCTACATATACTGATAGATTGAATATTAATGTTCGTTTAGTTATAATGTGTCTCGACTTATATTTAAAATTTTTATTTACCATGTGTTATTTAGTGGTGTCCAATATCTCCAAATATTTAGGGATATTCCAGCTATCCGTCTTTAACTGATTTTTCCTCTAACTCCACTATGGTCTGAGAGCATATGTTGTATTATATCTGTTTTTTTTTTTTTTTTTTTTTTTTACTTGTTAAAAGGAGAATTTATGGCCCAAATTATCATATATCTTGGTGAATGTTCCATATGAGTTTGAGAATAATATGTGTTTTTCTGCTGTTGTATAAGTTTCAATTAGATGTAGTTGATTGATGTATATGCTTATTTCAAAATCCTTCCAAATTTTTTGCCTGCTGTATCTATATCCATTACATATACATGGGTGTTAAAGTCTCCAACATAGTGGATTTATTTATTTATTTTTTTGAAGTCCTATAGGTTTTTGCTTCACTTGTTGTTAGACACATATTTGTTAAGGATGGTTATGTCTTCTTGGAGACTTGCCCCTTTTGTTAATAAGCAGTACTGCTATTTACATTCTATAAATTTTACTTATATGAAGTCTGCTGTGAGGGAAAGTAACAAGGCTATTCCAGCTTTCTTCTGATAACTGTTAGCCCTAATATATCTTTCTCTACAGCTTACTTTTAATCAATGAGAGTCATTAGAATCAAAGTAGGCTTCTTTCATACAACACACAATTGGGTCTTAATATTTTCCACTCTTAGACTTTCTGTAGTTTAATTTATTGTACTTAGACTATTCACATTTAAAGTGTCATATTATTAATAATTTCATTTCTATCCATCATGTATGTAAGTATATTCTACATGTTACTATTTTTTGTCTTTTACTCTTTTTTGTTTGAGAATTTTATATGATTACATTTTTTCTCTCCAATTAGCATAACAATTATATTTCTTTTTTAAAAAATGTAGTGGTTTCCATAGAGTTTGCTATACCTTTAAAGGGAATCCCTGTTCTCTTTTCAGTAACACTGCGCTGTAAACAGACTCAGTTTTCTCTCCCATCCCTTAAAACATGGCTATCATTTACGTCACTTATCTATAACCAACAAATATGTTCTTGTTATTATTATTTAGAACAAATTGTTATCTGTTAAATTAAGAAAAACAAAAGTTATTTTACCTTCACTCACTCCTTATTCATTGCTGTCCTTATCTTTATGTTGCTCTGAACTTATGATCTGTATTATTTTTCTCACACTGAATAACTTCTTTTAACATTTCTTATGAAGCAGATCTACTGGCAACAAATTTGCTCTATTTTTATTTGTTTGAGAATGTATTTATTTTTCCTTCATGTTTGAAGGATAATTTCTCTAGGTATAGAATTCTAGGTTGGTGTTTTATTTTTTATTCTCTTACCACTTTAAATACTTTGCTCCACTCTTATCTTGTTTGCATGGTTCCCAAAGAAAGGCTCAAAGTAATTCTTACCTTTGTTCTTCTCTAGCTAAGTTATTTCCCCTCCTTCTTGATTTCTTTCCTGATTTCCTCTTTCTCATTGATTTTCTGTGGTTTTAACATAAATGACATGAATAAATGTAGACTTTTGCTATTTATCTTGGTAAGTCTTCTCTGAGATTCTAGGATCTGTGGTTTGGCATCTGCCATCATTTTTAGGTAATTCTCGTCCATTATAACTCCAACTCTTTTCTTCCTTTCTCTCATTTTTTTAACCATCTAATATTTCCCATAGACACAGGCTGCACTTTTCCTAATTGTTCCATTTTTCTTATATGTTATTTTCAGATTTTTCATTTTTTTCTCTCTTCAATCATGTTTCGAAGATTCTGTGACCCTCTTCAGGCTCACTGATTCTTTCGTTGTCTGTATCTAGCCTATTGAGGAGCCCATAAAAGGCATTCATTTCTGTTGCATTGTTTTATGTTTCTAGCACTTCAGTTTGATTCCTTCTTAGAGTTTCCGTCTCTTTGCCCACATGTCCCATCTGTTTTTGCATATTGTCCGTTTTCCCCATTTAGTCTTTTTAAAGTCTCAGTATGATAATGTCCAATTGTCTGCCATATCTGAAACGGGTTCTATTACTTGCCTTCAGACTCTAACTTTGTTTCTTTGTTTGCTTTCGCCTGTTTTGCCCGTTCTTGTTGACGTTAAAAGCCATACATGATGTGTTAGGTAAAAGAAAATGAGGTTTTATATTTATCTGGCTAGATGTTAGGATACTTTTATTGTTTGCTGTTGCTGTGGTATCAGAGGGTAAAATTTCCTCTGGTACCTTTCTGTCTTTCCTATTGTCTCTGGCTGTCCCTAGAACCTCCTCAAATAGAGACTAAGGCTTGTAGTGTTTTTTCCTGTTTGTTTTGTTTTTGTTTTTTGTAACTATGATCTCCTTTTTTTATACAGAAGCATTATTGATGCGATTGTAGGGCATGGGGCTTGTGGAAGCATTCCAGGGTCCAATAATGAAGTCTCAGTCTTTTAATAAGTCTATGTTGGATATTTCATTTCCTTCAGGTCAGTGAAGTTTTGAAGTTTTCAATTGTTTACATGCATGTAAAAGAGTTTAATAGTTTGCATTGAGACCAAGATTTGTTAAGAGTAGAGAGCACTAGGGTCATTTCAATGTAGTTAACTTTTTTTCCCCTTTCCTGGTAGAAGCAAAATGGTTTTTTTCTCAGATCTTCACAGTAGGAACTTTGTGGGGCTTCTAGAAATAAAACTCAGAAAGTGTGCCATCCCCCAAGATCAGAACCCTGAGATATTTTTAACTTTCAAGCTAAGTTCCTAATATTTTGAACTGCATTTTGGCTATTTTTATTTGGAGGAGGAAACTGACAGTATCATAATTTATTAAATTATGTACATGAAGTTATTACTAACTTTTTATCAGAATTTACATAAAGCCAAAAGCAATATAGTTCCTTCAGAGATAAATAGAAACATTTCTATTTCAACTAACAAAATAGGTACAGGGGTTTAAGGTTACAGTGAACCATGCTTAGACCACTGTACTCTAACCTGGGCCACAAAGAACAAAAGATTAGAAAGCTTATTTCTCTGACATAATAAGTCAGTAACCCGGATTTAAACCATTATTTTTTCTCCATTTTTTAATTCTATTTGAATTATAAATGCCTTATTTAAGTCCATACCTCCACATTTCAAACAGTTCCTAGTATGTAGTAGGTTCCCAATAAAGGCTTGATAAACTTGCTTCATGATGTTATAAAAGGTAAATATTTTATTGTCAGATGATTTAGAGTAACTAAATTAGTAATTTCACCCTTACTTAATATGCTTCTAAAACATGTTTCAATTTTCTACCACCTCTTGAGAACTCAAAGCATGAGTATAAATTCACAGTGCAGACAGTAAAAAGCACAGCTGGTAAACCACAGGGCAAATTTGCAAACCCTTGTGTTGCTTGATTTAGTTCAGTTAATTACTGTTTATTTTGAATAATTATGCTATAGTCTGTAGTTTAAAAAACATTTTTTGTCTGAGCAAATTGATAGAAATATTTATCAATGTCTTTAGTTAATGCTTTAATTTCCCCTAGATAATCACTGTAGAATGCAAAATTTAGCTCACTAGTCTACATAACAGGACTTGATATATGCTTAGCCTTCTCTTCCAAGTATTTTTTTTGCTTTATCTTGGTTTTGGAGAAGCAATGAATATTAGTTGTAAACCTGGGAATTCTGACTACCATCTGCTAATCCACCTGCTAAGCCCTTGCATCAACTAATGCTCAGGTGTCATTGAACAAAGGCACTGTTTCTGGTATTAAAGTCAATCTGTAAATGTTCTGGCTTTAAGGGGTTTACTTTATTCATCTTTGCACAGTTGATTGCCCTCAAACACATAGATTTAAAGAATAAAATCCAAGGGGAAATGTTTTGTTACCTGAAAATTTCCTCTGTCCTTAAAATTTTATTTTATATGTTAATTGCTGCTGCAAGGTGCATTTCTTTCCCAGTGTTAATCAAAGATAAAGTGAAAGAAAAGAATCACTGCTTTCTTGTCACTGATTGTAGTAGGAATAGACAAATACCTCAGCATTAACCTTTCACTCATAATCAGACACTTCCCACCTCTTCCTATTCTATTGTTTATACCCTAATATGGCTCAAGTGTAGGGAGAAATAATAACACTCCTTAATCTAGAGAGATTTGGTTAGGAAGCTGGAGCTGTCAGTGATGCTGTAGTCATCCCCTAAAGCAAGATGGTTGGCCTTCAATCATCCTAGGATAGGAACTCTTAAAGGAAAGTTACAAAATGTTAGTAATTTACGTGGTGTGGTATTTAAAGTAGCCTTGATGAAAATACATATAGTTATAGGTACAATCATATATATATATATATTCTATAAATACAAAAGTGTCCTAAAAGCAAAACATGGGTAGGTCAAAATTCAAGTGTCATGGGGAGACAACAAACAGTGTTAAAATATTAAGTCAGAATGATTTGGTCATGAGCCAAGTGCTTGCCAGAATCATTCCGTCCTTTAATAATGATTCATTCTTCTAAATACAATATTCATAAATGTAATTAAATTATAATTGGAATCACACCATCTTCCTAGACTTAACAGGAAGAAATAGATCTCTTGAACAGGCGAATATCGAGCACTGAGATTGCAAAAACAATATAAAAACTTCCAACCAAATAAATCCAAGGACCAGATGGCTTCACATCAGAATTCTATCACACCTTCAAAAACGAGCTTATACATATACTACAGAAACTATTCCAAAACATTGAGAAGGAAGGAACCTTGTTCAACATGTTCTATGAAACAAACATCATCTTGATTCAAAAACCAGGAAAGAATCAAACAAAAAAGAATGACAGACCAATTTCACTAATGAATATCGATGCAAAAATACTCAAGGAAATCTTAACTAATAGATTGTAGCTAGTCATTAAAAAAATTATACATCACAATGAAGTAGGCTTCATCCCAGGGATGCCAGGTTGGTTTAAGATATGCAAATTTGTAAATGTAAATCACCATGTCAAAAGAAGCAAAAACAAAGATCATATGATCCTTTTAAGAGATGCAGAAAAAACATTTGACAAAATTCAGCATCCTTTTCTAAAAAGAACACTTAAGAAAATGGCATAGGTGGCACATTTCTTAAGCTGATCGAAGTCATCTATGACAAACCCACAGCTAACATGATACTGAATGTTATAAAACAAGGATGCTGAATTTGATATCAATGACATATGGATTTGAAAATGTTGTGGTTAAAATTCCAAGAGTTATAAAATAGAATAGTGGACAAGGATAGTGGACATCCTCCACTATCACCACTATTATTCAACATAGTTCTAGAAGTTCTAGCCAAAGCAATCTGGTGAGAGAAGGATACAAAAGGCATCCAAATGGGGGCAGAGGAGGTCAAATTCTCCTTCTTCACTAATGATGTGATTTCTAACTTAGAAACCCCCAGAGACTCAACTACAAAATTCCTGGAAGTCATCAGGAAACACAGTAATATATCAGGGTATAAAATATCAATGTCCACAAATCAGTAGCCTTTGTAAACACCAATAACAGCCAAAATAAGAAGCAAATCAAGGACACAGTCCCCTTCCCAGTAGCTTTAAAAAAATGAAATATTTAAGAATATGCCTAACAAAAGAAGTGAAAGACTTTTTCAAAGAGAATGATGAAACCCTAAGAAAAAAATTGCAGAAGACACTACAAATGGAAGAAACATACCATGCTCTTGGCTGGGAAGAATCAACAGTGTCAAAATGTCTATTCTACTCAAAGCAATCTGCAGATGAAATGCAATGCTCTATAAAATACTCACATCATATTTTGAAGAAGTGGAAAAAAATAGTACTTCGTTTTATATGGACCCAGATAAAATCCTGTATAGCTAAAGGCTATTCTTAGTAATAAAAGCAAAGTTGGAGGCATCACCCTACAGGACTTAAGGATATATTACAAGTCTGTAGTAATCAAAACAGCATGGTATTGGACAAAAATTGAGACATAGACCTGTGGAACAGAATAGAAAACCAAGAAATGAAACCAGTCTCTACTTGCCATCTGATCTTTGATGAACCAAATAAAAACATACACTAGGGAAAAGAATCACAAATAGTGCTGGGAGAACTGGATAACTACATGTAGAAGACTGAAACTTGATCCACACCTTTCACCTCTTACAAAAATTGACTCAAGATGGATAAGAGACTAAAATCAAAGATACAAAATGATAGAAATCTTAGAAGAAAGTGTGGGGAAAACTCTTGATGATGTTGGACTGAGGAAAGAATTTATGACAAAGACTTCAATGGCCATCTAAACAATAACAAAAATTAACAAATGAGACTTAAGTTGAAAAGTTTCTGCACAGCTAAGGAAACCATAAGTAAAGCAAAAAGACAACGTTCAGAATGGGTTAGGATACTTGCAGGGTGTCAATCTGACAAAAGGTGAATAACTAGAATCTACAGGGAACTCAATTAACAGAAAAAGAGTAAACAATCCCATCTACCCTCTGAGCAAGAGATATAAACAGAACCTTCTCTGTCAAAGATAAGCAAATGGCTCACAGACATTTGAAAAACTGCTCATGGTCCATGATCATCCGAGAAATGCAAATGAAAACCATCCTGATATCACCTAATCCCAGTGAGAGCAACCCACAACACAAAGTCTCAAAGCTGCAGATGCTGGTGTGGATGTGGAGAGAAAGGAACATTTTTACACTGCTGGTGGGACTGCAAACTAATACAAAATTTTTGGAAGGAAGAATAGAGAATTCTCTATGAACTCAAATTAGACATTCCATTTGATCCTGCAATCCCATTACTAGGCAGCTGCCCAGAAGAAAAAATTCTTTTTTCATAAGGACATTTGCAGTAGAATGTTTATCACAGCTCAATTTACAATTGCCAAAATGTGGAAACAGCCTAAATGCCCACCAACCTAGGAATGGATTAACAAGCTGTGGTATATGTCTAGCATGGAATACTATTCAACCACTAACAAAATGAAAACTTTACATCTTTTGTATTACCCTGGATGGAGGTGGAACACATTCTTCTTAGTAAAGCATCACAAGAACAGAGAAGCAAGAATTCAATGTACTTAATTCTAATGTGAAGGCAGTAGATGGTTGAAGACAAGGGGAGGGGTGGGGGGATGATGGATTGGGAGGGAGGAGAAAGGAGGTGGAGGGAGGGGTCATGGTGTGTGGCACACTTCTTGGGGTTGGGACACAATTATAAGAGGGACTTTACCTGACAACCAGAGTAGGTGTAACCTAATTCTTTGTACCCTGAATGAATCCCAAATAATTAAAAAAACATTTAAAAAACATTATAATTGTGTTTATTTAATACATCAACCCTGATATAAGGTACATTTCTTTATATATATATAAACATATTAATTTATATTATAATAATTAATTTTTATAATTATATAAAAATGAAATCATAGCTGTGTACATTAATGTAGTTATGGAGTACAATGTGCTGGGTTTATATACAATTTGAAATATTTTCATCAAACTGGTTAACATAGCCTTCATGTCATTTTCTTAGTTATTGGGTTAAGACATTTATATTCTACATTTAGTAAGTTTCACCTACAAGAGTACATAAGGTAAATTTCTTAAAGGCGAGAAACATAAAGTGTATCTTGGTCATAGAAAAGCCTGCCTCAGAGTCACAGTCTTGCATAGTTTTCAAAAAATGTTAGATGTGTTAACACTTTTAGAGAAAAGTCATAAAGATAGAAACAAAAGAAGTAACAACTGATAGTTATTTTCTCCTTACTTTCTCCAAGTTTCTTTCATTCTCTTTGATAGTATATTGGTGTTAAGTACATAGTGACTCTGGTTCTGTCTAGAGAACTAGTATAGGGAAAATTGAAGTTTAGTTATGAGTTAACAATGTATCAGACACTAAACCAACTTGTATTAGGCTTCAGAAAATAGGAAGGTAACAGGGTCAAAAAATATGACACATTTGGGGTCAAATATCTTTGAGAATGAAAATATAAACTATTTCTTCTACTCCCTATGTACATAGCAACATACAAAAGATTTTCAGAGAGTCAGAGTTCCCTTATGATATCAATGACATAGGGATCTGAAAATGTTGTGGTTAGAATTCCAAGAGTTATAAATAAGAAACAAATAAGAATCAGAAAACCAGCAGCTTAAGTGAAGATAGTCAAACTCTAGAAAGAGTTTAACAAAGAAATTGGTAATTTATTGAAATGATACATTTACACAGTGGAATTATATAGTCAAATAGAAAAAGATGAATCCTAAAATCACACTGAGTAAAAGCTAAATACAAGCTAGTACATGTTGTATAACTCTATATTTAGTCACATGACAGTCAAAGTAATGCCTGGTGAGATAAATTAGATCAGTCTGCTTGATGTAGAGGTTTGATGCGGGGGTGGGGGTGGGGTTCTAGTAAAGGGGCTCAAAATAACTTTCATGGGTGATGGAAATAAAATGTAAAACAAGGTGGTGGTTTCACACATGAGTCAAAATTTGTCAAACTCTAGACTTAATTCAGCATCTGGGTAGCAGTGTCAAAGAGACATTAGGGGTGAGTTTTTGTCCTCCTGCTATAGGCCTAAGTCATGGATGGCCAGCAAGTACGTTGTGCCTTACCATGACAAGATTGGTCAGTTAATTATTTCTTATGTTTCTTCATTTCTTCAAAACGTATTTGCTTTATCCGACACTGTGCTAGGCACTACTAGTACAAGGGTGTGCACTAATAACTTACCCTGAGAAGCTTATAATTAAATGAATATTAAACAATTAAATATATGAAACAGTACAGCCATGACAACTATGAAGATTATCATCCTAGATGGATAGGCCAAGGCTCAGCAGCAGCTTCTGAACGGCAAGTTATAACACCTCTGTAAATGTTAACACAAAACCACTACAGAATTTTTGTACATTTGATAGTTGCCTCTGAAGATCTCATCTCCCATCAACCCCGACTACTATGCTGAGGTAAGTATACAAATACCTTTACTGATTTCCCTGTTCTCACTTATGCTCATGAAATTTAACCCATTTACAAAATGCATATAGTTTAGTTTATATTACAATTCTAAAAGACATCATCCTCCCTTAGAGCAAAATGCTGTTTTTCCAATGTCTTTGTACAAGGAATTTAGCCTTGTTTTGTTGCAACTCCCTAAAATAAAGTTTATTTGTTGCTTTGTTCCTTCTGTTTTCATGCTGCTTAATTACTTGTCATATATCGTTGTTGCTGTGTTCAGTTTCCCTCCACATCCATTAATCCTTTAACTAAAGCTGCATGATCAATTCTCAGGATAAGAATTTTTTATAACCTATGATTTTTAGATTAATACTTCAGTGGGTATTTCCTGATGAAAACACCATTATATATTTTTTATGTGTTTTGGGTTGTTTTGAATTACCTCTGCTGAATTTAATAATCAGTCAGACCCTAGGATGAAGAAGAAGTCATCCAGTTTTATAAGCCCACCTACAAATATAATCTAAGGAGAAACTTGGTATTTTCAAAATTTATCTTCCAAGGCAGCATGTCTTAATGTAGCTATGCAATTGCAGTCAATTGTGAGATAGTTTGGAAAAATGTTATTACCAATGAGGTACTGCACATTTTCATATGCTTTAAAAAAAAATGAGGAGGAATTCAATACTATCCTGATAGTTTTTCTCTTTCTTTCTTAGAATCATTTGGAGTTAAAAGATGAGGTTACAGCATTTTTTAAAGCACTTTTTAATAGTTTATATTCCTAAATATTGGGACATAAATAGTTATTCAAAATATATTGAACAGTAACTCCTATTAAACTATGTGATTTTATGAAAATAAAATTTTAAGAAAATTTGAAAAAGCCTCATTTTGACAGTGACTCCTAAGCTCAGAAGATAAAGATAATGAGTTGTTTTTTTTTTCCTTACAATTTAGCTACTGTCACAGAAAAGAGATCTCTTCCTTTCAAATATACCTACTTGAAACATTTCCTCACAAATATTGGTGACAT
>NW_003852431.1:15897188-15902430 GCF_000181295.1 Otolemur garnettii
TAGATTTCTGAAATATTAGAAATATTTCCATATTTAAAAATAAAAAAATCTATAAAATTTTAGCTTATTACTGTCACAAATGAAAATAATTCTACATATCTAAAGAATAAAAAAAAATAAAGATTTTATTTACAATTCTTAAATCTGGATTTTTTTTGGACCCCACAAAAAAAGAATAGATTATAATTATTTCCTTAGCAATCTATCACCATATCTTAAAAGGTAATACAAAAGTTGGTAGAATTTGTCAGAAGGACACATATTCCAAGGTAGAAAAAGATTTCTAGAAGAACTGACTCATCCACTCATCTGTCTAACTGTCCCACAGTAGCCTTACCTTGTGCCCCAGTACCCTAAAGTTAAGCATTTCAATTCACTGCCTCCTTTAAACAAAATCAGTGTTGGCAATTTCTTCTACTGAATTAAAATATGATTCATGGAGTTGGCATAAAGTGCTTGTCTTTTACTGGGAAACATCCAGGTACTTCTTTATGGTAAATGTTAAGTACATGCTGAACTGGTTTTCCCAAAGTAAAGAAAAATGTATAAGAACACTATGTAGAAGGAACTCTAGAATTACACTAAGATTTTCTCTCATTACAAGTAAAACCTGATGAGCTGAAGGCAACTATAACTATCAATAATAGATGTAACCATCTGCCATTCATTTTCATTTGCTAAGTATGGGCAGAAAAAGAATTGTGATCAGATGGTCATCTCATGAAGTTTCAGTTTTAGGAAAAGCACAGTATTACTAATTGTGATTAAATCAAATACCATGCAAGCTATACAGGCTATAGTTATGCAATATTAAAAGTAAATTATGAGACCTCAAATTTTTGCATATCTTAATATTATTTTGTAGAACATTTTAATTTCCCACCCTTCCCATCTAGGTTTGTAGAAACCTGGCATAGATATTTCTAATGTCTTTCCCTGTGACATATTTTATATTCCAACCAAACCTGGCATTGAAGACCAGTTGGCTTACTTATAGTTACCAATACTAATTTCTCTTTACATTCTTAATATGAAGTTAGAGAAAGAGTTACTTATGTGCTTCAATTAGTTTTGGAAATTGTGAGATTCAGTTGTCTAGGAATAATAATTAGCTATACACGTAAAAACATTTTCAAAATGGTAAAATAACGCTCAGATGTTAGCAGTCATATGATGAATAATATTGTGAAATCGTTGTCATAAATGCATGTTACGTTTATGTTTTGATAGTTAACAATTACCAGGTTAGTATTTATCTTTTGATCATAATGAAAGATATTTTTACAATGTTGCATGAGTTGAAGTAGAAGTTTGTATCACGATGGTTAAGTTCAAATATAAAAAGTAAATTTGTAATTCAAATCAGTGTGATAAATGGACAGATTAATATTTATTTGAACTGATTTTTAGTATACAAGTTATGACACATAAAAGAGAAATCATCTACCCACTCTTGTCCTTTAGGGAGTTACTGAAGTGCAATATATTTTAGTTCTCATACTGAGTATGAAGGAAAGAGAGAGAGTTTTTAAAAAGGAAAACTTCAGCTCACTTTCTTTAACGGAACACATTAGAACTTCAACCTTCATTTTAATATTTCATAATCTTCAACCTTATAAAACTTTAATTCTCCAGATAAAAGTTTAATACAAGGTGGAATCTGGCTTCTGAAGAAACATTTTATGGATAGGTTTCTTAAGAAGGAAGAAGCTACCAGAAACATGTGTGAATATTTTATGTAACACAAGCCAGTTTCAATCAAAAGGTTTTTGATGACAGGGAGTGTATCAAATGAATTTTTTAAATCTGGATGAATTCTAGTATTAATGTAAAAATGATACAATTAGAAGTCATTGCTTTGTCATAGTTTTATCTGCTTAATTTAGGTGATTGATAAAAGGTAGCATTATTTTACAGGAAAAAGTTACAGCATTAAGTTGATTGCTTTAATTCTATATTTCACATGAAAAAATTTAGATTTATATATGAATTATCCATTAGTTCAATTTATTCTTCTTTTTCTCACCCAGGTGAATATTTTGCAGTTTTGGCTGCATCTGAGAATAATCTAATGTACCATCAGAATATTAATGTCCCATCAGAATACTTAAAGTAAAATATATTTTGTTTTGTTCGGGGGAAAGCTGGAACAAGCTGGAACAAACTTGAACAATACTAAATTTGAATGTCTAAGTTCATGTTCTCAGAATTCCACATAATTTATTTGGCCTCATTTTCCTCATGTATGAACTGGGGACAAAAATACCCTTTTTTGTACTTCTATGTTTATTATGAAGTTATAATAGGATAATGTACTGTATATACAAATCCATCATAAATCATAAATTTGGTAGACATAAATGGCTATTCATTTTCAGACCACAGCACATATAGGTATGTAATACATTTTTAAATGCTCATGTTTATAGTGATAATAATTACAACCTTCAGCAGGTGATGGAATCACCAGTGAAATAGCTGCTATTCATGTGTGTGTTGATTTAGAGGCATATTAACATTTTTATTAGTAATTCAGATCCAGGTCAAGTAGTGCATGCTCGATGAACTCTGAAATCTGATAAATCATTGCCTAAATATATTAAAGGGCAGGTAGAGAATCATAAAATATAAAAATGTACTTTAAACAAGAATTAATTATATGTCTTCAACTTAGCTTTAAAGACAGCAAAAAATAAAAGAATTGGTTTGGTTTAGATAAGGAAACTGGCTTTGTCACTTAGTTCTATGATGTTTGCTTATCTACATTTTCTTAGCCTTGATTTTCCATATCTATTAAGTGAGTTTTAATAGTACAAAAGGGAAAGAAATAAAGAAATATAAAATTAAATAGTGACTGGTCGTTGTGGCTCACAAAAGTAATCCTAGGATTCTGAGCTCTGAGGCTGAATTGCCTGAGCTCAGGAGTTCGAGATCAGCTTGAGCTAGAGTGAAAACCCTGTTTCTACTAAAAATAGAAAAATTAGCCTTTGTGGCATTGTGGCAGTCACTTATAGTCCCAGCTATTTAGGAAGCTAAGGGAAGAAGATTGCTTGAGCCCATGAGTTTGAGGTTGCTGTGAGCTATGGCACCACAGTACTCTGACCTCTACCTAGGGTGACAGAGTGAGATTCTGTCCCCTCAAAATATATTAATTGATTAAATTAAATTAAATAATGAAAAATAAAGTATTTTCTAAATTATAAATTCCTGTTTAAATTTTTATAATGTGTAATAAAGTTATTACATTCAACAAAGCCTGGACATGCTATCACAAATGAATTTCTCTTTAAAAGAAAATATACCTATAATTTAGACTAACTTCAAGCAAAGCAAAACATAGATAAAATGATCTTTCTAGCCTAACATTACACCTAGCTTTATTTTACCTATTTTTGTCCCTTTTTAAGTATCATCTATAGATTTCAAAATTGTTCTAACTGGCTGCCTGGCCAGATAAAGTTGATATTATATCTACTATAATTATTGAATAATGTCTCTGCATACAAAAGAATATGAATCAAGCCAATCAGTCCTTTATTATTTAAATATGGTTGAAGATAAATGTAAATGTATTCACAAATTTAAATAAATCTTAAATCATGTTCTGAAATATACACAGAATTTAGATAGTTGTATGCTCTAAGCAGCATCAATGTTTTTGACATGTGGTTAACTATGTAGTGTCTTATTCAGGGTTTTCAAAGTTCCATTCTGCCAGTCAACCTTGTAGAAAATCAAAGGGGCAGATACTGAGATAAATTTTTAAAAATATAATTTTAGCAAGACAATTCTATTATAATAAAAATAATAGAAGGTCCAAACATACCAGTGATTATCATGAAGATTTTAGAAGTGACCACTCAGAGTTCCATGACTGGACCCCTTCCTTACATGAGGGTTTTTTTTCATAATACTTTGACATAGATCTGATTCTGCCTAGAAGTTCAGAAGCAGTCAGAAAATAATAAATAGGATATGGCTACAAACACCCTCGGAAGAAGGAAAGTTACATTTTGAAGTTAAGAATTTAATTATGTTTAAATCTGATTTTTAAAATATGTGTATGATTTTAAAGCAGTGTATTCAGAATTTGTCTTGCCAATTTGAAATCACTAAAATGTGACAATTTGAATACTGGCTACAGATTCAAAGAACTTTTTTTCTCAATAATATCAGAGTTTTATACTCAAGGAATAAATTCCCTACATAATTATTTAGAAATGCTGAACAGGTGAAGTAATGTGTGTTTAAAGAACACAGTTTTTATAAAATTCTACTATATGGGGCAAAATCTTTGGACTGATATGGTGATAAACTCACATGCACACACATATATACATATGTACGCATCGATTTCATTCTAAGCTAATGCAAGTGATAATATGATATGAAATCCCAATGAACTCACTTCTATATTGGAATATAACTAATCTTCATTTTTTCCAGTGAATCAAACATTAATAATCTCATGTTTTTTTTCCTTTGAAAATCAAGCTGGTCAAAATAAATTTTATACTTTTTCTAATACTTATTTCTGTGCTACTACACAGTAAGTAGTTCATAACATTTCCTATGAAACATGTTCATCGACGTTTTATTAAAAGATTCAATTTCATATACACCTTTCATATCAGAAGCTATGCCTGCATTTCTCAGAGGCCAGTCCACATCAATACTATTGAATTTACATTTGGTCAGTTTGGTTGCAAGTTTCATAAAAGAAAAGCATTTTAGAGCACACTGTTCATAATATTTAGTATAGGATAGTTATTTACCAAATAAGTTTATTAAAAGCAGTCCATGTTACCTGTGTTTGTTACTATGAAGGGAAGATCTACTGGCAATGATCCCTGAATAAATAATTTCCTTAAGGATTTAGATGGAAAAATATGAAGAGAATCCAGAGTTTTGATTTCATTGCATGGTAGGGTGAGGGAAACAAACACGGGCTATTATATCACATGACCATGGGTCCAAGTCAAGATACCTGTGGTATCTTTGCCTGGGATACATCTTTTCTTGAAAGGCATGTTCTTTGTCTGTAAAATGGGCAAGATTATCCTCACTTTTTAGAGGATTTGTGAAAATTAAATGCAGAAATTACTGTAAAATAGCGTTGCAAGGCTTACCTCCACTGTAGCCCTGACAATATTTCCCCTCTTACTCCATGACATTTTCTGTTGCATGTAAGTCTCCAGTGACAAACACTAGAAATGTGTTTGGTCCTTTGCCCATCTTTCCA
>NW_003852431.1:15903237-15907402 GCF_000181295.1 Otolemur garnettii
GTGGCCTTCCCATCAATTTATTTACCATTTTCATCTGCTCCTCTTTAATGCACTGTACAGTTATTTCAGTCACAATTTTGGTAAGCCCACAGGCTAATCCTAGCAAAAATGAGTAAAAAATAAACATCACTGGAGAACTTCTTTGCAAAGGAGGAAAGACCCAATGATAAGACAGAAAAATACACGAAGTCTGCCAACAAATGAAAGCTGCATTTAAAAGAAAATACACAGAGTCCTACTTACACGTTCATTGCAACAGGTGATTCACGTTCTCTAAGCCCACTCTGTATAATATGTGGCAACCGGCTATCCAACAAAGCCGTGAAACCTTCACAATTGCCTTGACGTAGGAAGATTTTCTCACATGCTCACTGCTCTTTTAAGAACCCTGCATTAAAAGACAAGCCTTTGGAGTTTTTCAAAAGAAAAACAAAAGTGAACATGAAGAACAGAAACAATTATTGAAGGCCACTACTTCCTCAAATGTGTTTGCACTGAAAGCGTTATTTTTAGTGGCTGACCATATACTAAAGCTAAGAAGCCATTTACTATTGCTGAAAAATTGGTCCTGCCTGATGCCAGAGACATTTGGTGTTAACTTGGAGGAGAGACTGCAGTTCAAAAGATGGTACATGTTCCTATTTTGACTAGAACATTAGTTAGATTAATTGATAAAATAGCAGAGGATATTGATGCACAAATATTAGAGAGAATTAATGATGCATCTTAGTATACAACCCAGGTCGACGAGTCTATCAATGTTGGTAACAACACAACAGTGCTTGTTTTTGTAGGATATATTTTCATGAGGATATGTTATGTGCAACTTTTGTTGCCAACTAACACTACTGCTACAGAACTATTTGTCAGAGTTCCAGGGGGACCCTGACCCAAGCTGGGGGCCTATAGCACTGGAGGAAGGAGACTTCACACTAACTTAATGCATTAAGTCTGAGAAGCCTGGAGAGGCATACACTGTCTCATGCACTGAGTAGCAGATTGAGGCAATGCAGCAGCGCTCTGAATCCTCAGAAACCTTTCATTGGTCTCTAAGACAAAGCATTTGTGAAAAAAAACAAAGGTGTCAAAATTCAGAAGTAGAAAAAAAAAAAAAAAAGAATTCCAAGCCCTTTGGAAGGGTATGTAAAGAGGAACAACTGGGTAATCAAGAATGTAGGGTAATAAATTGGCAACAGCAGCCAATTAACACATTCAGAAAGTGGGAGGGGAAATCAAGTTTCTTCTCCACAGAGCAAACAAACTACCTTCCCTAATCTAACTGCTGATCAGGAGGCCAGAGGTCTCAACCTATCTGCTTGCTGATTATCCACGCAGGGATGTTGTTGATGATGTTACCCAGTCTGGGCTCCTTCCAGACTCCTTTTTTCTCCAGTGGTCTGGCCCACCTTTGTGCTTTACCCTGAATTGGAGGGCCTGTGAAGAGATAAGTGTGCCCACTTTCCATCAATCTTCAAATCTTTGAATGATTACATCTCAGGAAAGCTGAATTGGTCATTTTGTGTAGGCATCTGCATGGACAGAGCAGCTTCCATGAGTAGACAGCTTTCTGGTTTCACTGTTCAGGTCAAAGAGTGGCTTCTGAAGGTCAGTCTGTGCACTATCATCCATACTAGTGGATGGCTAGCTGAATATCACCTGAACTAAACAGTGTTTTGCAAGATGTGATTAAAATTAGCAACCACATTGAAGTTCATTACTTAAGTCATGTCTGTTCATGTAACTCTTTTAGGAAATGGGTCTAAAGAGCACATTTGTCTTCTCGTATACACAGAAGTGTAATGATTTCCTAAAGGTAGATCACTGGCCAGAGTTTTTGAGTTATGAGATTGTTCCAGAGATTTCTTTTACAAAAATAGTCACCACTGGTAGCACATTTCAGTGACACAGAATGAATTGCAAAACATGCTTACTGATGTGACATATTCAACTCACAGCAAACTCATTCTGTCACTTCAGAGAAGAATGACAACTGCGTTTAAGTTGGCAGATAAAGTGTCTGCATTCACAGCCAAACTGGACTTATGGGGGCAATGCATGAACATTGGGATTTTTGGCATATTTCAAATATTAACAGATACTTTGAAAGAAACAGAGGCAAGGCCTTTTTTCTCCTCCAATTGGTGTGTGATCACCTATCTCAACTTTCAAAAAAAATTGAGCTTTACTTCCCAATCACAAAAGACCCTCACTGTAGGAAAGAATGATTCATGATCTATTTGAGAATAAGCCAGGTGAATTGACTTTGTCCACACTAGAAACAATCAACTGCTGAGATCTCAAATGACAACAGCCTTAAAAAATATCTTTGAGACAACTTCAAATCTTCCTAAGTTCTGGTTTAAAGTCAAGGTGGAACATCCTGAGATTCCCACAAAAGCACTGAAAATTCTGCTTCTGTTTCCAGCACCCAATCTTTGTGAAGTAGGGTTTTCTGCAGTAACAGCAGCCAAAATGAGATTATGGAGTAGAGTGGACATAAGCAAAACACCCTGGTGTTGCTATCTCACATCATTCCCAGATGGAACCATCTAGTTGCAGAAAAACAAGCTCAGGGCTCCCACTGATTCTGCATGGTGAGTTGTATAACTATTTTATTATATATTGCATTGTAATAAAAATAGAAATAAGTGCGCAATAAATGTAATGTACTTGAATACTCTGCAAATCATCCCCCAGTCTGTGAAAAAATTGTCTTCCATGAAACTATTCCGTGAGGCCAAAACATTTGGGGACTGCTAATCTAGAAACTAAGCAGAGCCTCTTTCCCTTGTGAAAGAGTGAAGGTAGCAGCATTCTTGCATTTGAAAGAACTATTGGGAAACATTTGATTCTGTCCAATATGAAGAGGTGTTTGGGGATGTCCTTTACTTTGTTCTAAGAAAAATTATTTAAATGTAAACATCTATTTGCAAGAATAAGTTCAGGAAGTATTCAAACACTCACACATATACTGTGTCCATCCATCTTTACAAGCCCAAAAGGTATATTTGTGTTTATGTGAGACATAGGTGTTTATTAGCAGTGTTCAAATTTTAATAATTTTTCATTAGCTCTTTTCCCTACTTCACTGCTCATAGGATGTAAAATACTCATATATGTGGCTTCTACTTCTAGCAAACTATCTGAAGATTATAATTCTTCCATAAATGTAGAATAAATTAATAGCAGTTTGTTTCTAGGACACAGCAGAAAGACAATATTTTTAAAGTCTATTTGCTAAATGACTATGAGGATGTTTGCAATTGCAAAATTATACAACAAAAATATTTGAAAATCAAGATAAAAGCATTGCTGTTTACACACTCAATCTATTAGATTTATTATAGATTATTTTGTTCTTGTTTGCAATAAGTTTGACTTAATGCCTTTAGAAAGTAATCTTTCTTTTTTTTTTAAGAAAGAACTAATAACCTTTTAAATGATGGACATAGGAATCAAGGGCATTCTTTGGTTGAATGCTGACTTTGATGTAATAGTTTAAATAGTAAATTGTGCTGTGTGTAGAAAGATTTTCAAAATAACTTCCAATATGAATTGTTGTACATTATACCCATGAGAGTTCAGTGTTGCTTTTTCCTTTTTATCGTAAAGTAACTTAGTCACAGAAGGTTAAATGACTTTCCCAAGGTTACTCTGTGAGTCATAATCAAAACTCGAAATAGAGCTCCAGAGTCTAGTTCAGTCGTATGACTCCTGGTATGCTGACTACTGACAAACTGACAGATGGGCTGTGTTGCCTAGGGTCCCAGGGATACAGTCATGTTTCTTTTTCGTAAGAGAGTTAAATTGTCCAGTCTTACTTTGATCCTAAACTATTTCAAATTATGGAATTGAGAATTTGTAATATTTCAAAATAATACCTACAAATTTAAATTCATGTATAGAAATAACACTGTTTTCCTAATTTGAAGCCCACATATGAAAATGCCTACATGTGTGAGTTTTTTTCTCACAAACTTGTTCACTTAACTCAAATAATTTCATTCAACTAACATTTATTGAGTGACTATTATTTTACTATTTCTATTACAATATAAAACATGGTAAACTAACAGCAAGTGAACAAATGGTAGTACTATTCCAGACCACCTGGTTGATAAGAATCCTCTCTGGGAGATTTCATTTGAGTAGAGATAGAAATTCA
>NW_003852431.1:15909100-15909740 GCF_000181295.1 Otolemur garnettii
AGCTTCAATACAATACATTATATGTAAATGAACATATATGAAGAAAATGAAACTATGGAGAAAAGAATTGATTGATTGGAAAAACCTATCAGAAGAGTGATTATTTTTAGAAAACTATAGGGAATATCATTGGAAAAAAATCACAAAAGGTAATTTAAAAGTTTTGAAATCTATGAATGTTTTTCTGTGTAGTGGGTATATATGGAAATGAATTCCCTATATTTTCCATGTATATAATATGTCGTATTTTGACATGCTATGCTTACTTATACTAAAAACATTAAATAAAAGCAACAGGAATAATACAAATAAAACTGGTAATACTTAAATCCACCTATATACAACTGGTGTGTATCATTTTTGGTAAATCATTTCATCATATAATTCTCACATAAAATTATAGAGACATTATTAAATGATATTCTATTATACAATTGCTAATGCAATAACATTATAAAATTAAATACATTAGAACCTCCATAGTTGACCACTTCCCAACATTGACCACCTCCTAATGTTGACATAATATTCATAGACCAGACACGTCCACATGGACACATCAATACAGTAGACCTAGTTCCTTATGTTGGCTGCCTTCATACGCTGACCAGTGTGTTACAGTCCCTTGGGTGGTCGACTT
>NW_003852431.1:15909982-15918795 GCF_000181295.1 Otolemur garnettii
TGTTCTAGTGGAAAAAATGACATTGCCTCAGTCTCTCCAAACTTTCATAGACTGATCTATTAGTAACAAAAGACTTCACTTTAAAGTTACTCAGATTGATCATCCTTAAAAAGTTATTGAAAAAGTGATTTTTTATTTAATATATAATAGTAACTTAAGTTAATAATAGCTGACAATGTTATTTTATTTAGCTACTATGGCACTTTAAAAAGCAAACTTCATAATTTTATAAGTACTATAAATATTAATATTTGTCACTACACAAAACACTTAAATTGTATACTGGATTCCATGAAGAACACATCTCTTCATTATAATTTCATGACTGTTGCAACATTTATTTTCAAATACACATAAAAAATTTACAAGTGTATTCAAGTAGCTGACTTATCTAATAATCTGATTCAAAATTTCAATAAGTCAGTTAAGGAGTAAAATATGTTGATCTCATTCTAAACTTTGTACAAGTCTTTTAATGAAATCCAGATACATGCTTATGTTTTGAGAAAAGAATAATGGGAGGGGGTTCCATGGATTCTTCCCCAATAGGAACATGTGCAGATGTATGGCCCACTTCCTGGGTGAAGGACACCAGTACAACCTGGAGTTCACCTTACAAATGAGAACAAGGAAACCTAGTTGTATGTACTTATATTAATCTGAAATATATAAATAGGAAAAAAATGAAAAGAACAGTAGTGTATAATTTCCTAAATAGATGCTACTTTCCTTCTTTCCCAAAATACACTTGCATACACGCACACCCATTTATACTACAATTTTTTTTCTAGTATCAAAGGCTGCAGAATTTTACTTTTCTGTGTTTCTAGCACTTGAAAAGGCAACTTTTTCCTCTGCCTTGTTCTTGATCAGATATAAGCAGTGATGCATAGAAATGCAGTTGCCATGACAACCATTCCACAAACTTAAAGCAGAGTCATATGGACACTAACTGCTGAGTCCCTCTGGTCAATGAACAGCAACATGCCCACAGACAGATGGAGATCCCACGTTCATGCCCTTCACTTCTCTGGCTCGTTTGACCTGATGAATCCATTTTAGACTAGAGAAGAAAATTGCTCTTTGTTTGTTTGGTTTCCAAAGTCAATAGCAGAGTCCTATATATATTAACAATTCTCGTGTCTTCTGTGTGAATGATTTTGTAGTAAAGCCTTTGATGAGATGTTCAATAAGATGAAGACAGTAACTCACTTATCACGAGTGTATCTTATTGTCTATTAATATTATACATTAATGGACAAAAAGAACAGAAAAATGATGAGTTATTAAAGTATTCATGATACTTAAGGTCTAGAAAGTTTTTCTGGGCTGCATATCAATGACACACTTAAAGCAATTCTTAGTAAACTTTTTAAGCAGTGCTGTATTTTGTCTGTATTCTAAGAAAGTGGTATCATTCTTAAGAATGTCATAGCAGATATTAAAGTAAGAAGAAAGCATGCCTTAATTTTGCATTTCATATGCATTAGGGCTTATGATTGGATTTTTATCAATCCACATTTATTACAAACTAAAGAGGACCTTGTACCATTAGGCTTTACAGAGAAGGGAGAGAAAACTACAAACAGGACACTTCCCTCCTTGCTCACTTTGATAGAGGGGATGAAACCATTTCTTCCAACATAGGCAATAAATAAGTCGATAAGTATTCAGGAATTACCATACAAAAACAAAACAGAAACAAAAGAATCCATTCAGAAAAAAAAATTTTGTTTTAGGGGGAAAATAACTGAAAAGAATTGACTGCACTTTTAAATAAATGTCAGCTTGCAAAATTGTATTTACAGATTCACATTGCTAAATGGTAATAGTCAAAAAGCAATCCCATTGAATTTTGAAACTAACATCTATGCTCAAAAATGAAGTGCTACCATTGACACTTAAGGATGTTAAGAGGTAATCAGAGTTTAATGATCATGCAAAGAATGCTATTTACCTAAAAAAAAATCTAAAATTTCAGTTATGGCATTAAAAACTGATTTATTTTATTAATATTTTGAGTGGAATTCAAATCAATACCGATAAATGATTTTTGTGTGCATACATTTGATGAATCTCTAAATGAATGACATAATATTTAAGATTTAAGGATTCATTTAATTGTGTGAAGAATTTTTGAAAACTGTATATTTTTAAAATGAAGAACACCTTCAAATAGTTAATGGTCATGGTGTTCTAAGATCTTTTTTCTTTTACTAATGTAATATATACGAATAAGATACTAAAATTTCACAGGACAAATTTTCTACAGCTTCCTTGATAGAGAAACACACCAAAATTATATTGCATTATACTTGTTTATTTTTATAACTGGAGTTCACTGCACTCATTTCTTCAAGTTACTCTGTCCTTGTATTTTTGTGCCAAGTTTTATCCTGTAATAAGATATAATAGATAAGATATAATATAACCCTTTCAAAATCTAAGGGTTGATTTTTAAGCCACACTGACTTCAAATTTTCTTCCCTTTTCGTCCTACCCAAGCTTTTAGGCCTTGGGAAACTTGTGTATTCCACAAGTCATAGCAATCACCACCTCCTCCCATGGAATCCTATCTTACTTCTCAGCTTCTTTCCACCACTTTACAATCATAACATCTATCACGTGTGCTAGATTCTGTGCTTACTGCTGAACATACATTTTGTTTGTTTGTTTGTTGTTTTTGAGACAGTGTCTCACGTTTTCACCCTCAGAAGAGTGCTGTTTGTTTTTGAGATGGTGCCTCACTTTGTCACCCTTGGAAGAGTGCAATGGCATCAGAGCTCACAGCAACCTCCAACTCTTGGGCTCAAGCGATTCTCTTGCCTCAGCTTCCCAAGTAGCTGGGATTACAAGTGCCTGCCACAATGCATGGGTATTTCTGTTTGTTTGTTTTAGCAGGCCCAGGCTGGATTCGAATCCACCAGACCTGGTGCATGTGGCCAGCACCCTAACTACTAAGCTACAGGTGCCAAGCCTGAACATATGTATTTTAAATGTTTCAATAAAATGTTAAAAATAACAGCTTAAGTATCCATACTGTATAGACTGTAATAATGAAGTTCATAAAGGTGAAATTTGACTTGTCCAAGTCTTTATAACAGGTAAATAATATAACTAGAATTCGAGCCTGGATCTTTTATATCCTATAGCTTGTCTTCTTTCTGGGCCCTGAAACCCTGTGATACTTTAACTCATTGTTTCACTTGTCATTATTCTCATTATTGTTGTTATATTTCATTAACCCATTCCAGATGAAGTCAGAAAAACAACTGTATATTTTTTTTACATTTCCTAGCTTAGTATCCTTCCTGTAATATAATGTAAAACCAAACTAGAACAACTAGAGAAAATACATCTTCCAGTCAATTACCCTTTATGCCTGTTCTCTATTCCTCTCTGTCAGAAAGCAGGCTAAAGCTTGGTACATGGCTATGCACAGTGGCCCATGCATGTCCAGCTCAGGGTCCTGCGAGCCCAACACCTACTTGTAAATTGTATGAAGAACTGCAATCTGTGTAGGGCTGATATATGGGGACTGCTGTATTAGATCTCATTTCTTCTTTACCAATATTTAGACACATCTTAAGAAAAATTAAAAAATAAATCTTGGTACCTTTACATCATTATATTGATGTCATAAAATTTGAAATTTCCAATTTTGAATTAAAAGTTTAGTTATTAGCATCTCAGACAAGAAGCAGTACTATTAATCAAAGTATATTTCTAATCTGTGGACATAGCTTTTCCATTTTAACAGTAGTGGTTTATGCCAGCAATGAGGAAGTCTGGAGAGCAAGAGGCAATGAAATCATGAAAAGTATTTTCTGTAGGTTGTTGAGAATTGGATATATTTCCCTGCAAGAGGTGGTACAAAGTCTTGAAGAAGTCGTAGTCAGTTGGTGCAAGGTCTGGTGAACATGGTGCATGACAGTTTCCAAGTCCAGATTCTGTAGTTTGAGCAGAATGTAGTTGAGGGTTGTCTTGCAAGAGGATTGGCCTGTCTCTGTTGACCAACCTTGACTTTTTAAATCACAAGCATCTGCAGCAGACATCAGCTATAATTGTTCAACTGGTTTTCTTTCATGAATCTGCAGGGGATAATACCAACGCTGGACAACCAAACAGACATCATTACCTTTTTATGATAATTATTTCTTTTTTGACTATGTCTCAGCACTTCATCTTTATCCAACCATTGTATATATTTCATAGGTAAACTTTAAGTCATAGCCCTTCTTCCGGGGGTGTGCTATATAACTTTACACTGTGTATCTTAGGGAGAACTTACCAATCACCTTCCCTCTGCCCCTTCTCTATTTCGCTCCCCAGGTTTGAATTCAATTGTTTTCTTCTCTCCTGTGAGAGTGTAATTGTTAATATATTGGTTTCACATTAGTTCTGTGTACACTGAATATTTACTTTTCCATTATTGTGATTCTTTACTAAGAAGAATATTCTTCAACTCCATCCAAGTAAACATAAAATATATTTTTTAAATATTTCAATTCAATTTGTTTCAGGAGCCCATATTCCTACCAACAATTCTCTTGAAGACATATCTCTTTATATAGAAATTCAATACAAGTACTTTGAGATTATCAATCTTTTATGGATCACAAAGTAAATCCCCATTCATTGATTCAATTTAATCATAATTCTTACCAAAGATTCTATATATCAAAGCATATTTGGATTTGCTCTTTCGCTGGTAGAAGAAGGACAATAATCTCTCTTCTTATCCCTACATATCCTGAGCTTTCTAGATCTCTCTATCCTTTTTACTTGTTCAACTAGCACAGTTAATTTTTCTGACCTAATCTACTCCACATAGTATATTCTCCAGTACCATTAATAAAACACAATTCCTTCTAGTGTTTTTCTTCCAAGAATTTCTCTGGCCTGGGCCATAACATTATTACATATATGTTGTGACTTCAAATTTTTTCAGCTAGTAGGTTTAACAAATGTTTAGCCACTATATTACATGGTTACTTTTACCCCAAACCTCTAAAGATTCTTTGCTATGTACTATGTGGCTTCAAAACCTCTCTTAAATATTTCAAGTTATCTTTGGTCAGCTTTTTCAGTGATAAAGCTACTTAATAAATCCCCAAATCTCAAAGGCCTAAGAAAATAAACATTAACTTCTCACTCATAAGATTCAGGCTTTATAAAGAGATTGTGCTACCAGCTGGCAAACAACAACGGTTTTGTTCAGTTCATAAAAAATCTTTTATATTCTGCACTTAGAAAATGCCCTCTCTTAGGTGACATTTAAGGGCTTTTGAGAGGGTTGTAACAGTCATGCTAGAGCAGCAATATTGCCTCTGTTACAGTTTCCCCATCCCGCTCTGTGAAATGCAACCGCTTCCAACCAGTTCAACATACGGTAGAACCTGTATCTGTATTCAGACCTTACGTTGGTTTTGTGACTGCACAGTTCTGTCTGGAAGAAAAGTGGGCTTTGTTAGGACTTCTAGAGGAGGGGAAAAGAGAAATATTTACTTTGAACTGATTCTAAAAGGGATTTATGCTCTTACCGTTCCCGTTAGATTTTTTTTTCCCCACCAGAGCAGTTACTGTGTTTCTGTGTGTTCTTACCTTCTTGATTTTCTTCTCCCTTTTCACATCAGTGTTTATAAAGCTGGTAAACAAGAATTAATTAAATTTTTCTAAATTTTAAAAGCATTATACTTTCAAAAATAGTCAAAAATGGTCTTGTATACATGAGCGTACATTTTGTTCTCATTTTCCGTTCGATCTTTCCTGTTTGTCCCTGTATTGGAGAATAAGTCTGCACTCTGAAATGCAAATTTCTTTAGTCAGATCATGGGTCACCTAACACAGGTATAATAAAATATCAAGAAGTGAATTACTATTCCCTTTTAGAATTCTTTTAAGCATAAAATCTGAGAGAAGTGGACATTTCAGAATATTAATGAGTCATAGAAATCTATTCCTGGTACAGATTTTCCAACAACTCTGTTTTATACCTCCATACTTTTGTTTTCTTTTTTATAATTATGTTAGTTTGCTTCTTTCTTTTAACTACTTATTATCCTTTAAAGCACAGCTCAAAGACGTTTCCATCACTTGCACATTTACTCTGTCCCTCCTTTCCCCCTCCCCCACCCTCCTATGTTCTTAGATAATAGCAACTCTTTCTTAGTCACTTTTGAATTTCCAGCCACTGCACAATTCTTGGCCATTACTGAGTGTCTTGGGAGTATGTATTCTTTTTTTTTTTTTTACCCATGAAGGAATGGGAGCTCAAACTGGTTAGGTGACTTTTTAGATATCACAGTCAACTAGTAGCAATAGCAAAAGATGAATCCAAATATACTAACTTTCAATGTGGTGTTGTTTGATTAATATATATAATACATGAGGAAACGCAGGACACAAATAAAATTAGAACCCTGGAAAATCACACTGTATTTCTACGCTCTTTAAAAGGAGTTTCTGAAAAATGTGTCACTTTTTCTAATTTGATTCTCTGTATTAATAGTATTATGTTTTACATTGAAATTGTGATATGTAAAAGCCAGGATGAAATTGTATCCATTTTATATCATACAGGACCTTTTTAAGGTCCAGTTATGCTTTCATTTTTTATAAGAAGCTGAAACAATAGTGATTAGTGACTATTCTAAATTTCTATGCATAAGCCTTTTTGGTGCTATCAAATATCCACTTATGCAGACTGCTTATTTATTGTTCATTTTCCTGTACTTACACAAAGGAAGTTTATAACACACACACACACAGAAATTAGCAGCCCAAAGCCGAGCCTCTTTGCCTTTAACTTCTTCATGTTTCTGCAGTGAGCAGAAAATTTGAGTTACCTCCAGTGGCTAGTCAACGTGAGGAAGAAAAGCTTGCATGGCTTTCCTGAACCATCGGAATGCTTCACCTGAGTCAGTGCCTCAGGGATTGATGCTTTATTAGCTTTAGTGCTTCCACTGAAAATGTTCTGTCTCTGTTATTGTGACAACTGAGCAGTCAGTGGATAACACAAAAATCGTCAAAGTAGCTTTATGTATGCAGGACCTTTTATGTACTCAAAATTGCTTTTATATTGGAAAATAATAGATATACACACACTTCAAAAAATATTTTGTGAATGTCACATGTTGAGGGTATGCTCTGAATTTAAAGAAAATCTTCCCAGTTTCCCTTTTTATAACTTATGTATACAAAGAGTTGAGTATATAGGATAACATTCTCAAGAATCATAATTAATTACAGAACATATGAGTTGCATATTTCATTTATGTTCTTCTCTAGATGTCCTGTACAGCAGAAAAAGTGAATAAATTAGAACGAAAACAAGACTAAACCTCATTATATAATACATGCCAGAGGCTTTGAAGATAACAATTTTTAAAATATCAACCACATCATCTATACTGATGTATAAAATAAATCCACCTAACAGTTCCCAAAGAAGATAACCCCTGAGAATTACAATCTTGGTTTTAAATGAGCAAACAGAGGCTTTGATCTTCTTCAGCACATCATATACACAGATTGTATTTAAAACACCCATGTAAAATGCTAGTTTACCAATGTATAAGAAAAACTAGTTAAAAATCTTGTCTCTAATTTACCTGAGTAGAAACTTCAAATATTAGGAATAATTGAGGGTTAGAAAGTCCCTAGACCTGGTTGAATATCTATCAGGATCCATGAAAGTCACATATATGCAAACTTCAGATACTATATGAGAAATATAATATCTCCTGTGTAACTATTGTGAAGCATATAAATAAAATATATAAATTGTCTGGCACATATTAAGAGCTTATAAAATTTTAGCTATTACCTTCCAGATTGACCTTTAGACCTGGAGTTTTCACACTCATTTGTATCTGTCCAAAGAGGCACAGGAAAACACTTCTGAGGCTAGAGGGTTAGTAAATTTTTAAAGGAATCAATTTGCAGCTCCTCAATTTTTATCTGCCTAAATTTTTATCTTCCTAAATTTTATCTGCTTGTTAAAATATCCATGTATCTTTGGGATGAATTCAAATTGATCATGAGAAATAATCTTTTTAATGTGCTGTTCATTTTGGCTCGCTAGCATTTTGTTGAGGATTTTCGTATCTACGTTCATCAGAGATACTGGCTTATAACTTTCTCCTATTGTTGTGTCTCTGCCTGGTTTGGTAACAGTTTTTCAAGCCACCTAGAATGAGTTGGGTAGTATCCCTTCCTCTTCCTTTTTTTTGGAATAGTTTAAATAGGATTTACATTAACTCTTCTCAGAATACTTGCTAGAATTCAGCAGGGAAGCCATCAGGTCTCAGGCTTTTCTTTGATGGGAAACTTTTCATTACTGTTTTTATCTCATTGCTTGTTACTGTGTCCAGGAATTGACCCATGTCATCTGGGTTTTCCACTTTATTAGCACGTAGCTGCTCATAGTAGCATCTAATGATCCATTGCATTTCTGCAGTAGCCAGTTTCGTGTCTCCTTTCCATTTGTGATTTTATCTATTTAGGCCTTTGCTCTTTTTTTCCTGGTCTGGCTAAAGGTTTGCCATTTTTGTTCATCTTTTCAAAGCAACAACTTTTTTGTTTCTCTGATCTTTTGTAATTTTTGATATCAGTTTTATTTATTCTTCTCTGAACTTTATTATTTCTTTTCTTCTACTAATTTTGGGTTTGATTTGCTCTTTATCTGCTCATTCTTTGAACAATACCACTAAGTAGTTTCTTTGAAGCTTGTCTACCTTTGCTATGGAGGCACTTATTCCCATAAACTTTCCCCTTATCCTCACTCTTTCTTTTTTTTTTTTTTTTTTTTT
>NW_003852431.1:15919003-15955157 GCF_000181295.1 Otolemur garnettii
CCCGCCACCTTAGGTGTACGTGGCTGGCGCCTTAGCCCGTTGAGCTATAGGCGCCGAGCCATCCTCACTCTTTCTTATCCTTTACATTTTGATGTATTATGTATTTGTTTTCATTTATTTCAGGAATTTTTCAAAATTCTTCTTAATCTCTTAATTGAGGCACTGTCATCCAGCAACATCTAGTTTAATTTTCATATGTTTGTGTGGTTTCCAATATTCTTCTTCTTGGTAATTTCTAGTTTTACTGCATTATAGACAGAGAAAGTATTTGGTGTGATTTTAGCTATTTTGTATTTTTAAAGACTTATTTGGTTCAAAATATGAAACTCGATATGTGTATTATATATCATAACAACAGAGCAAAGTAGAACAAGTGTACAATCATTTCAATTGATGCTGAAAGAACCATCAATAAAATTCAACATTCCTTTATGATGAAAACCCTAAAAAAACTAGGTATAGAAGAAACTTATGTCAACACAATGAGCGACATACATGACAGATTTATAGTACTAGACTGAATGAGGAAAAAACTGAATGCCTTTCTTCTAAGATTTAGAACCAGACGAGGATGCCTACTTTCACCACTGACACTCAACATAGGACTAGAAGTACTACCAAGGGAAATGAAATAAGAGAAACAATAAATGTTAATCTAGATAGTGGTCTGTCAATTTTCTTTACTTTAAAAAAACTGACTTTTATTTTATTAATGTTCTGTATACTTGTTTTGTTATTCATTTCATTTATTTCTGCTATGACTTTGCTTATTTCTTTTTTTTCTGCTGGGTTTGAGATTGCTTTACTCTTCTACTTCCAGTTCCACTAGATAATTTATTCATAACATTCTTGATTTGTGATTCTTCTGTCTCTTGGACGTAGGCATTTATGACTATAAATTGTCCTCACAGATTTTGGCAACGTGCGTCCCTTTACTATTTAGTTCAAAGAGTCTTTTGATTTCTATCCTAATTATCTCCTTGATCCCACTATCATTCTGCAGTAAATTGTTTAGTTTCCATAACTTTTTGTAGAAGTGTTTCTTTTGTAGTTGCTTTTTAAATTTATTCCACTGTGGGTATGCATGGAATGATTTCTATTTTTTTGAATTTGTTGAGACATGTTTTGTGTCCTAGGATGGTGTCAATCTTTGAGAATGTTTCAAGAGTTGACGTAAAGAATGTATATTTGGTGGTTTAGGGTAAGCTTGATTGCATCCTAGACATTAAAATAATAACTGAAATAATTACAGGGGGTAGTTAGGGAAATACGAACATGATGTGATGAAATTTCTGTTAATTTTCTTGCTGGTGAAATGGTATTGACTTTATGCTACTGAATGTCTTTATTCTTAAGAAATTTATATAAAATATTTGGAATGAGGTAATACAATGCTCTGAACAGACTACCAAGTGTTTCTGAGAATAACACATATGTAGATAGGAGGGAAGACACTCCTGCACACAGATGTATGAAGAACAATAGAACAACGAAGTATACATGACACCATTTTAACAATGAATATGGTGTAGTATTTATAAAAAATTTTAGTAGATCTGGATATTTACTAAATGAAAATACGGTGAACATGTTATATGTAACCACTCAGAAAAAAATATGATGAAATGCATATTTTTCAACATCTTATTGGCATAGTGAACAGAGGTACGTGACCAAAGCACACTAAAGAATACTCTTTAAGCAGAAGAACTCTTAAAAAGGATATAGATATATTATCCATATGGAAGACCTTATCCAAACTTCAACATAAATAAAACATGATCCAGTTCTGGGCTTTATCATGTAGTTTTACTCAGTGTAGATTTAATCTTTCTTGATAACTCTTAATAGAGTTAAAGTTTGCCAGATTGTTTGCTTTATAAACCATGTATCACAGAAAGTACAAGCTTAAGGCATTAAAAAAAGGTTTAAGCTTCAATTTATTCTTAGAGAATAACTTCACAACTTTCCATTTCAGATGATAGCATGAAAAATAGTTAGCTCTTTGTTTTACTAAATTCATCTAGCTTCACTGTGTATTTCAATGATCATCATATATCAAAGTATCAAGAATATTTGCTTATATTCTGTAGACATATTATACTTTCAAAATCACATAGTAATACTTTTAGGAAAAATCTAAAAAATAATTGACCATTTTATTAATTCTTTATGTTATTCATAATATGTCTGCTCACCATATTTTATAAAATATAAACTATTTTTTCATTTCGTATGTAATTAAAATATATGTGCTAAGAAGACAATGCCACAGAATGTATTTTTGAGTTATACATAGTATTTTATTTGATTATTTCATTTTTATTTTACAATATTGTGGGAGCATGCTCATTCTGGTTACATGATTTGTATTTGTGTATCAAAGTTAGAATTGTGCTGTACCCACCTCCCAGACAGCATGCTTTGTACTGTGAGGCGTGAATTTACCTGTCCCCTCCTTTTCTCTCCCACATAATTCATTTTCCACTGAGTTTTACTGTCTGTGTGGATGCTGATCAGATAGTTCCAACTTAATAGTGAGTATATGTGGTGTTTGTTTTTCCATTCTTGCAGTGCTTTACAAGAAGAATATTCTTCAGTTCCATCCAAGCTGTTACAAAAGCTATTAACTCACTGGTAGGTTGCAAACTAACATAACCTTTATGGAAACAAGTATGGAGAATTCTCAAAGAATTTCTAGTTCTTCCATTTGATCCTAGAATCCCATAAGTAGGTATCTATCCGGGGGGGGGGGAATCATTTACTACAAGGACATTCGCACTAGAATGTTTATTGAAGCTCCATTCACAATTGCTAAGATGTGGAATCAACCTAAATCCCCATTAATCCATGAAGGGATTAACAAACTGTGATATATGTGGTATATATATGTATACCATGGACTACTACATAGCCATAAGAAGGGATGGAGACTTTAGACCTTTTTTGTTTACTTAAATGGAGTTGAAACACATTCTTCTTGGTAAAGTATTACAAGAATAGAAAAACAAGTATCCAGTGTACTCAATACTTTTCCAGTGAAACCAATAGAGGATTGATGTATGCCCACACAGAAGAAAACACGGGCGTGTTCTAGTGAGGGGGAGGAGAAGGGAGAATGGGGGAAGATGGAGGGTGATAAGCAGTTTCTCACCTAATGTGCACAGTGTGAGGGTGTTTGGTGCATCTCCTGGGTGGAAGGCTTAACTGCAACTTGGACTTCGCCTTAGAAATGAAAACAGTGTAACTTAAATATTTGTACCTTCATATTAATGTGAAATTAAAAAAGAAAAACTAGGCAGACTCTATAAATTTTATACCTTTCAAAGAAACTCAAAATTTGTAAAGTCCAAAACCAGAAAACTCTTAGAAGAAAACAAGGAGCAAATACGGGTGACTTTTGGATTTACAACTTTTTAGATGCAATACTAAAAGTATCATCCCTCAAGAAAGAATTGCTAAGTTGTACTTCATTAAAATTAAAAGTTTGTGTTCAACAAAAGACTAAATGAAGAGAATGAAAAGAAAAGGCACAGATTGGGGAAAATATATATGCCAAAACATATCTGATAAAAGATAGTCATCTAAAATATACAGAGAACACTTCAAACTCAATAATGAGAAAATGAACAACTTATTTTTTTAAATAGGCTGAAAACCTTAATAGACATCTCATTAATGAACAGGTACACATGAAAAATAAGCAAACACAAAGATGTTCTATGTCATATGTCATCAAGGGAATGCACATTAATAACAACAATGAGATGTCACTACCAGAATGGGCCAAGTGTAGACCCTTGGTAACATCACATTCCGTCTGGAGCAGCATGAATTCTTATTCACTGCTGGTGGGAATACAAACTGACACAACCACTTTGGAAGACAGTTTGATGTATTTACAAAACAAAATATCCTCTTACCATGAGACCCAGCAATTATGCTCTATGGTATTTACATAAAAGAAATGAATACCTTTATATCCACATTAAAAATCAACACAGTGATGTTTTATAGTAGCTTTATTAACAGCTTCCAATACTAGCAAGCTGCTAAAAGTTGTTTAGTAGGTGAATGGACAACTACACTGTGGTATGACCAGTCAGTAGATGTTATTCAGTACTACCAAGAAATGAATTGTCAAGGCAAGGAAAAACATTACTGAGTGAAAGAAACCAATCTGAAAATCATGCACACTCTATGATACCAACTGTATGATATTCTGGACTAGGCACAATATGAAAAAAACAATGATTACTGGTTGCCAGGGATTAGTGGGTAGTACAGGATTAATAGGAGGAGCACAGAGGATTTTAGGGGCAGTGACACTACTCTGTATAATACAATAATGGTGGATATATTTCATTATACATTTATCCAAACCCGTAGACCCCACAACAATAAGAGTGAACCTTAATGTAAACTATAGACTTTAGGTGATAATGGTGTGTCAATTTAGTTTTATTAATTGCAGCAAATAGACCACTCTGGTGGGCAGTGTTTATAACAGGGATGGCCATGGAAATGTAGAAGCAGGAGATATATAAGAAATCCCTGTGCCTTCTATTCAATTGTTGTAACGAATCAAAAACTGCTCTAAAAAATAAAGTATGTATGAGACTTATCCTGAAATTATTCATTCATATAACATGAAAAATAGAAACACACATGGATTCTTTCTAGACATCCCTCATATATACAAATAATATATTAAAGAGAGAGAAATATATACAAACATTAAGATACACATCTCACAATACACATATAAAAAATTAGTGAATAGTTTAGTATTATATTGGTATCACCATTTTAGTATATATAAAAATGAACTTCCAGTTAATGCATTCAGATGAAAACACTTATGTGCCTGGATTATCTGTGCAATGGGAATCAGAGATAAAGGTACAGCTTCTGCTCAATACGTCGTCTCAAGATACAGAGCAAGAGAGTCAAATTAGCTGATGACAAAAGCACAGCTCACGTGTGGCAATAGATTTATATGCGTGATGTAGTATGTTGAGAAAAATACTGAACTCCAATATACAGGCAAAGAAAGGTGGATGGCAGGAGACCTTTTAATGAAATATGATTCTGTGAGTCTTGAAGTACTAAAGTAAAATATATGAAGTAGAGGAAGAAGGACAGAAAAAAAAACAAAACAACAACAAAAAAAAACCCTGGTAATTCTTTGAGCAATCTCTCCTAGTAAACCATTCTGGACAAACTTCTATCATCTTGTATGCTAGGACTTCTACAATGATGTGTCTTTGGCCTCAGTTTATTTTTAGATGCAGCTAGGATGTAAATTCGGTTTCCTTTAAACAGATCTCTTGATTTATCCCAGCCCATTTAATGTTACTGCCACATATAACAGAATACCTGAGCCTGGGCAATTTATAAAGAAGAATTTATGAAGATCAGGAAGTCCAAGATCAAGATACTGACATGGTAACCATGATGTGGTGTTGGCTGAGGACCTTTCTTTCTTCACATGACCAAAGGCAGAGGGCAAAAAGGGATGATCTCGGTGTCCTCACAGAAGGGCCAAGTGTGAACCCACTCCTACAAGCCTTTTTTTTTTTTTATATATAAGGGAATGAATCTATTCATGAGGTTGGACCTTTCGTGTCATAAACACTTCCCAAAAGTCCATATCTGTATTAGAGATTAAGTTTCCATCACATTAACTTTAGGAAGAAACATTTAGATCTTAGCACCATTTAAATTATTAAAGCACATTACTATTCAAGGGACATTGTAATGTATGGTTAAAGACGTGAACTCAAATCGGCTGAATGCACAAAAGTATCAATTAAAAATTGCGTAACTTTGAGAAAATTGTGTACTCTGTTGCTCAATTTCATCACTTGTAAAATAGCACCTACTTCTTGAAACGTTGTGAAGATTAAAGTGATAATATGTGCAAAGCATTTAGCACATCATCTGACTGCTAAGTAGATAATAAATGTAAATTGTTACTGTTTTTCTTTCACGGAGTTCTCTGGTGTCTAGGCCTTCACTCTAGCAGAAAATAGTACCTGCCACGTCATAGCAGTAAGTCCAGATGGCAAGAAGGCGCTCAACTTTCCCTTCACCTCTCCTTTGCTGAGTCCCTGAGTCTGGGACCTTCCTGAACTCTGCATGGCTTCTCCGGTTCTGTGATCCTCCTTCCTCTCACATTTTTTTTCTTTCTTTCTTTTTTTTTTATTATTAAGTCTTTTATACATGGATCATAAATACATTTATGCCATCGTACGATTCAATGTGATGATTATCTGTACAAATTCGAATGTTTACATCCTATTAAACATCATAGCCTTCACCACTTTTACCCTATTACAGTATTAAGCCATTGATGCTCTACACCTGATAGATCCAATTTGTACTTGCAATATGCTCCATAGGTTTGGTCCCCCACCAACCCTCCCTCTATCGAACCACCCCTCTCCCTTCCCCTCTCCCTCCCCTTTCCTCCTTTATCTTGGGCTATAGTTGAGATTCATTTTTCATATGCAAGTGTGAGTTATTATAAATCGGTTTCACAGTAGAACTGAGTACATTGGATATTTTTTTTCCAATCCTCAGATACTTTACTAAAAAGAATATTTTCCAGCTCCATCCATAAACATAAAAGAGGTAAAGACTTCATTTTTTTAATGCTGCATAGTATTCCATGGTATACATATACCATAGTTTATTAATTAATCCATTCATGGGTTGATGGGCACTTGGGCTTCTTCCATGACTTGACATCACAAAATCCCAAAACTTCAGATGTTGGTGTGGATGTGGAGAAAAGGGAACACATCTGCACTGCTGGTGGGAATGCAAGCTTGTACCTCCCTTTTGGAAGGAAGGTTGGAGAACACTCAGGGATCTAAATATAGACCTGCTGTTTGATCCTGCAATTCCTCTTTTAGGAGTATATCCAAAGGACCAAAAATCATTTGGCAGTAAAGATATTTGCACCAGATTATTCATTGCCGCTCAATTCTTCTGACATTTTGTTTTTCATTCTTTCCTATTATTTCTTCTCCCCCTCCCCACCCCATTTTTCCATTTGACTTTCCAATGGATTCCTTTCCATGAATTCTCCTCTATGGATTTACACCCTAAATTTCAAATTTCTTCTACCTCAAAATACCAAGACAAATAACTTTACTGAATTACATGCTTCTCTCTGGCTTGTTCCAAAAGCAATTTATATTTTGAGATTCTTGAATGAATGATCTACAGTTAAATCTCCTCAATTCCTAGACTCTGACTTCAGGTCAAGATATCCCATTGGAATAACTTCTCTTAAGTGATCAATGCACAAAGAAATCCAGTGAACATTTTATTTTGAAATACCACATGAACGTCCTATAGCATTTGATTAGCTCATGTCTCCATGCTTTTGAAATGTCTCATCCATCTGCTTCGGTGACATTAATCTCTTCTGATTTTCTCCTGTCTTTCTGACTCTAACATCTATTCATGCCTTTAATATCAGTGCCCCTAAATTCTATTTTTCTAACTTTACAAAACATCCTGAGGTGCCCAAATTCTAACCATAGGTTTCAAATTCTAATTATATACTATGGAGCCTCAAGCATCTATTTTTTCTAAATATAGACTTCTGTGTAAATCTTTGGAAATATCTGTTACCTGTTCCTTCAGCCTTTGCTTCCACACTCATTAAGTGGCACAGGAATCCAACTAATGATATTAGGTCCTGAATGTCAAAATCACCGGAAACTTGTCTTTCCCTGTTACTCTTTCAAGTCAGCATTCATTTCCACAGATTTCTTTCTTCTATTTGCTTAGTCAAGGGATTATGATTTTTGGTTTGGTCTGAGGGAGTATTTGATAGTTTTTACTGATGAATTAGCCCAGAGAAGTGGAGGAGCACGTGCTGAAGAGGGCCGGCTCTGAACCACACTGTCTTGAGTTCAGGTCTTGGCTCAGCCACTTTATTGTTGTGTGACATTGGACAATGTATTTTCTTTCCCATCTCTCAGACTATTAATTTATAAAATGAGTGTATTAAAAATACCAATGAATCCTGCCTGGCATATAGCAAAGTCCATATCAGGATTAGTTGTGACTTTATTGCCCTTTCCATTGTTCACCTATGTATTTCATGATTTTATTTCTTCTGTCTTACTGTACTTTCATAGATTTCAAGACAAAATTTAAACTGCTTTATCTTAGCATATAAATCCTTTCATGATATTGCTTCTACCCTTACAGTTTTAGAATCGTCTCCCCCCTACCCAGAAAGCACTCAGATTCAAAATGATATTACCCCTAAGCTCTACATATTATTTTTTATGTTTTGGGGGTGCTTTTTGTTGGTTATTTTCTATAATATAACTTAAACTATGCTTTCTTTGCTTTTTACAACTAGACGTTTGTACTAGAAATACTAGTACTAGTCGGGAATACGTACATACCTGTGTATATATTATCATCATCGATATCTAGGTTTCCCTAAGAGCTAGTAGAGATTTTTCAGGGCTCATGTTATATAGCACTTTTAGGCAACAAGATGAATTAGACCAGACTATTGTTTTTTGGTTTTTTGTTTTTTTGGGGAGGGGGGGAGTTTTTGGCGGGAGCTGGGTTTGAACCTGCCACCTCCGGTATATGGGGCTGACACCCTACTCCTTGAGCCACAGGCGCTGCCCCAGACCTACGTTTTTGAAGATAATCTTTCTCATACAAAGGTCAGCATGCCTTGGATTTTTTAATAAAAGTGTTTTATCTCTGAAACATATTTTCATTCAATTGTTCAATAAATCATTTAATCTTTGTATATCTCATTTTCTTCATCTTTAAATGAAGATTGAAGTAACTTAAATACTTAAAAGTATTTAAATTTAAGCGACTACTACATAGAAGCAACATGGAAGTGGAATAATGCAATACCTATGAGAAAGTGTTTTCTGAAGGAATGTATTATACAGGTGTCCATAAAGTTTGCGTGCAATTTAAAATAGTTTAATAGTTTAAATTGCACACAAACTTTATGGACATCTGTATATACTGCATATCTATTCAGTTATGTTATAGTAATATTATATTTCAACTAAATAATATATATATATATATATATATATATATATGAGACCAGACTTTCATTTCATTTTCTTTTCTTTTTTTTTTTAGATAAAAAAGAAAAGTAGATATATATATATATATTGGTACAGATACTCCTAAGACGAATAAAGAGGTTACATTCCAATAAATGTAAGTAGGAAATATCCTAAGTGGGAAATGCATTTAATGTACCTAACCTACCAAACACTATAGCTTATAGATTGTCTTATAAGCTTATAGTCTTGCCTACCTTGAATGTGCTCAGAACAATGACAAATGTGCTCATAATTAGGCAAAATCTTCTAATCTAAAGCCTATTTTATAATAAACTGTCAGCTCATGTAATTGATGAATACTATACTGAAACTGGAAAAGAGAATGGGCATGTGGGTACTCAAAATATGGTTTCTATAGATTGAGGATTGATTTCATGTCATGGAAAAGTCAAACATCATAAGGTTTTCTAATGAACCCTTCATTTGAAGGCATGCCTGTGTGAAGTCTTACACTGAATGTTTCAACCTAACAATTTTTTTTACTTTTCGATATACACAGTCATGTGATGTAGAACAGTTTTTTAAGTCAGTAATGAACTGCCGATGCTGTGGTAGCCCCAGAAGATTATAATACTATGAGTTTACCTTTGCTAAGGTCAGATATGTTTAGATAAACAAATACCATCGTGTTGCAATTGCCTACAGTATTCAGAAGGACAACGTACTTTACAGATTTGTACCCTAGGAGCAAAAGGTGTAGATTAGTTTATACCGTATAGATTTCTGTGAGTGTATTCTTCAAGTATGATGTTACCACAGTGATAAAATCACCTCACAGTGCGTATCTCTGAACATTTCCCCATTGCCAAGCAACACATGACTGTACATGTCTATGTGTGTACCGGACCTGTTACTTTCAGGTCAATAATAAATTCTCATCATACTTTTAAACCACTTCTCATTAGTATAAATTACCTTCACTTCCTAAATGTTTGTAATAATTTTCTGCTCGTTTTTCTTAATTGTTTTTGCCTAATTTTTTAGTGAATAGTACATTACTTTATGAGTTGTAATGCTGTGTTCTTTTAAAATTGTTTCAAACGCTGTGCAACGAAAACACATTACTTCTAGAAATCCACTCCAATTAAAGGGGAAACACAAGCTAACATATCATTTTTATCGGCATATTTTTCCCACTAAAGCAAATGTGTTTTGCCTGTCTGTTTCTCTGTTTTAATTCTCCCATATTTCAGCTCCAGGAACTCAGTGAAAATTTATAAACAAGCAACATCATCATTGTTCATACACTCCATTTTTATGAGCCTGCACAATGCTTTAAGTATGTTGGTATTATACACAGATCCCATAGCAATTGGAATAACATTTTGAATCTTGGAGCTCCTCATTAGGCATGCATGGGTGATGGCCTGAGAAGTATGACAAACACCCAGACTTTCTTTTCTACCTCCTTATCATTTGCACTAGCTCTCAATTTGACAGCCTCAGTGATGGTTTTCTTAGCTGTCACTAGCAAAATATAACATTTCTATATTTGCTCCCCTCTAGTTTTTGTTATTGGATAAATTTTACGGGAATTCGTAGTGTGAACTACACCAAAAGTATTCTGACATTCTTTAAACACACAACAGTGAATTTTATAGCCATGTAAAATAAATGATTTTTGACAAAGCTGTGCCTTCATTTTAGATTTAGTGTTTACGTTCTATTTTCCTTATGGAGTCTGTTATTAACTTTGTGTATTTGGAGATGATTAGATCCTATTATTTAAACAAAAAATTAATAACAACACTAAAATACCTAATCCATTTCAGCCTATAGTTTGATCAGTTGTTCAGGATTTTTATTTCTTTTTCTCATGCCATATGTTACTTCATCACACAAGGAACTAAGCAATGAATATATATATTATTGTTTTATATTATATGTTGATACTTTTTATTGGTATTCTATTTAGTGGAGCATAAGCCCTTAGAAAATATGATTGAATATATTTTCTCTTTCTCAAGTTTGTTTCTCAGCAGTGCTTATATTAGCCACCAAATAAATGCACCCTACTCCACAGAGGTTACTGTATTTTTCCGACTGTGAATTTTAGGGTATACATCAAACAATCATCTGAAATCACTGTATTTGGTCTCTGTAACAAGTAGTGGTAAAATGGACGTGCTTTAGGAAATCTTTATTTTAACACGTGCACAATTCCATATTTTATGGGTATGGAATTTGTTTTTTAGTTTAGCTCAAACTGCATCATAAGATATAGCAAACTTCTATTCCACTAGTGCTAAAATAAAGCATCTTAGGACTTAGTTTTTAAACACCTTTCAAAACATTTTATAGTATTTAAAATGCAAATATGATACTGAATTTTTATTCAGCAATTCTCAGTAACATGATTAATTTTATCCACCAACTTAAAAATTTAGACCAAAAAACAGCTGCAAGCTTTTAAAATACGCAGAGCAACCCTTCAACTTCATGTGGTATTTTTAACCCTGGTATAATTAAGATGGAAATACTCCACTGTTGTTAAGCTACCATCTTGCCCTTTCTCCAAGTTACCAATAAAAAGTGATTGAAATCTGGAAGCTTTTTCTATTATTTGGAGTAATTAAAAGAAGTGTGGAAAAAAATCCCTCTAGTCAGCCAGAGAAACACATAATACATCATCATAATTGGTATTTGCTGATGGATTCTTCCCATATCCTTTTACCTCTTTTGTAAAAACCATTTTTGAAAGCATTAAAGTTGAGTGTGGCTTTCAGTGCTACACTTTGAAGTATATTTTGCTTTTATATGAGTTTGCCTGTTTGTATTTCCTCTTCCTACTGTGAATTTCTATTTACTTCCTTCCAAATTCATTTAGCTGGCCATTACTTCCTGGTATTTATAAATGTTCTATCTAGTCCAGAGTTCTTCATGGAAGATAACTATAAATGATACATGAAAATTTATATGAAAATGATATTTGAAATAAAGACTAAAAAAGGTAAATGAGAAATAGATTTAAGTTAGAAATAAGAACGTTTTAAGTTCTTAAAATGTTAATAGATTTAAGTTAGAAATAAGAACATATGGAGTGTGTTTTTTTGAAGCTTTATGAGTTCTTAGAAAAACCCCAAGTTTAATAAATGGCATTAACATTCAAATAGCATCTCTGTGTCTTTCTCTCCCCCTTTAACAACTGCCAAACAACAATGCAAATAATAAAATGTAAACTGATGAGAAGGAAGACAAATGTCAAATGATGCAAACTTTTTGCTCCTAAATAGGCACAGAAAATATGGGAAATTATGCAAAGTAGGGCAATTAAGTGAAAAAGGAAACAAAACATGAAAAAATGGAACTAGCCATTCATTTTGCCTGAAAGCATGGCTGTGTATGAAATTTTAAAGTTTAATATAATTTATAAAATTTAGTTTGAACCCATTATTAGCAAATTTGCGACGAGTCTAGAAATAGGTCATATATTATATGCTTATTGAGAAGGAATAATTGTTCTCTGGGTTTCGGAACAATATAAGCAGCCTGTAGAGAATGCTGTAAGAAAATTTGAAGTTATAGGAAATCATAACATTCCATCGAAAATTGCCTAAATAGAGTAACAAATATTTTGAAGAGGAAAAGCTGACTTCTTTTTTTTTTTCCTACCTTTTTTTTGAAGTTGTCATTGTGTAGCTGGCCCAGGCTGGGCTTGAACCCACCAGGCTGGGTGTACTTGGGCGGCGCCCTACCGCCTGAGTCACAGGCACTGCCCAAAAAGCTGACTTATTTTATTTATTTATTTATTTATTTATTTATTTATTTATTTATTTTGAGACAAAGTCTCACTATGTTGCCCTGGGTAGAGTGCTCTGGCGTCACAGCTCACAGCAACCTCAAACTCTTGGGCATAAATGATTCTCTTGCCGTAGCCTCCTAAGTAGGTGGGACTACAGGCGTCTGCCACAAAGCCTGACTATTTTCTTTTATTGCAGTTGTCATTGTTGTTTAGCTGGCCTGGGTCAGGTTCAAACCTGCTACCCTTGGTGCATGTGGCAGGCACTGTAACCACTGTGCTACGGGTGCCAAACCAGGAAAAGCTGACTTCTAACCTTGAACTTTCCTAAGAATTTTATTTTCCTAAACAGAAATATAACAGTATCACCTACCTGGTTTTTCCTCTTCAGTGGGCTTTTTCACCTTTTTACTGAAATAATTTCAGTACAGTGACTGTCAGAGCCATACTATCAAGTAGCAGGGATCAATTCGTCTCTTGGAAAAAGAAGCCAATATTGATAGCCGATGGAAAAACCTACCTCTTGAATTCTTTTGATTCTTTCTTACCAAAATAAGAATAAAGAGAAAAATAAAGCACTTCAGTGAAAGAATGGAAAATATATTAGCTAAGGGGGGGAACTAAAGGAAGAGTGTAAATAGTCAAAATGAGTTACTATCTGGTCCAGATATATTAAAATATAGTCTATATTAATTATGCTTTTATTTTCCATGTAATATCTGTGTTGATAGATTCCATAGGCATGTTGCTTTTCTTGTTTTAATGGATGTATCAAAAGCATTTAATGCAGGTCACTGCTTCCTCCTTTCCTGACTTGGCATCTCAGACGCCAGTCCTTCATAGGTTTCCTCATTTCTCACTGGCAAGTTCTCTGCTTCAGTTGTCAGTTCCTCTGAGGACTCTGTTTCTGGACATTTCACTTTTGCTACATGTAGTCAATTATGTGATCTGCACAAATTGTATATAAAACTGACAGCTTAAATACTGTCATTTAAAATTATGATACTTCAATTTATTACTCAACCTCTTAACTTGCCCCAGAACTAAAGAATTCAAGGATGTCGACCCACTAGCCAAATTAACCACCCCACTTGGGTTTCTCCTGCAACTGGACTCTTGTTTATATCTGCTCCTCCTGTCTCCTCTCCATCTTTATGTGTCAAATTAATTCTCCAAGTTGCTAAATTCAAAGACTTTTGAACAATTCTGGATTCCTCTCTTCTCCTCTTTCTTTCACAGTTCATAGGTGAAACCACCACACATTCTCTAAGTATTCCCTTTGGAAAATGTTCCAAAGTAAACATTTTCTGCATTGCCATTTAATTTCAAATCACCATGATTACTTATAGTAGTCTCTTGCATTAGGCACCTAATTGTCCATGTCACTTTGTCTAAGTAATACCCTATTCTACACAGAGAATGCAGTGATCCTTCCCAAACAAAATTTATTAGATTTCCATCTTACATGGAATAAAATCCAAATTTTTCTTTTTACCTAAGTCTACCTTACAGAATCAAGATTCCTGTTCTTTTTCTGACTTTATCTATTATCATATTCTTCTTTGTTCTTCTATTCCAGCCACTGGCTCCCTTGTTTTGAAATTACCACATGTTCTCCTGTCTTCATTTTTTTTTTCCTTCTTGTAACTCTCCTTAGAGATATATACGCTCCTTCCTTCCTTATTTCTTTTGTTTGCACTCACAATGTCATTTTATCATACAATGATGCACTTTTCTTTTTACCTAATTTTATTCTATTATTTAGCATTTTTTATAACTTGTATTATCTTTTATGTCTCCTTTTCAGCTCAAAAATAAGTTACCTGAGAACAGGATCTTTGCCTTTGGTTTACTACTGTGGCTCCAGATTTGTAGAACAAATATTCATGACATAAAGTAACCTTTAATATTGAATAAATGAATGAAAGAAATAAGTGAATGAACAGCCATGAAATGTACATATTGGTTTTACGTTACAGATGAGAAAATTGAAGCTCAGGTAAAGAAGTTTACTGGACCACATTTACATAGCCATTAAGTATCAGAGCCTGCCGTGTTTCAACTTTTCACCATTTACAATTCTGACTTCCTACCCAACAATTTGAAGTAGCCCATAGTGAAATATTTTGGGTATTCTGAACATAACTTCTGAGCTTTTAAATATGCTGTTCTTATTAAGAAGCATATCTTTCTCCTGCCCTTTACCTATGCAACTCTTAGTGGTTTCTTAGAACACAATTTAAATATATTCTTCTTCAGATGGGTGACGCCTGTGGCTCAGTGGGTAGGGCGCCGGCCCCTTATACCTAGGGTAGTGGGTTCGAACCCAACCTCAGCCAAACTGCAACAACAACAAAAAAATAGCTGGGCATTGTGGTGGGCACCTGTAGTCCTAGCTACTCGGGAAGCTGAGGCAAGAGAATCACCTGAGCCCAGGAGTTGGAGGTTGCTGTGAGCTGTGATGCCACAGCACTCTACCGGGAGCCATAAAGTGAGACTCTGTCTCTAAAACAAAATATTCTTCTCCAGAAAGCTTTGATTGACATCCTCTGACCCTCATGTGCAGGCAAACTTAGTTGAATTAAATTCCATATTTGTGACCTCATAGCTCTATACAGGCCTTATTCAAAGCACTGTGACACTATTGTCCTTGGTTTATTCATCTGTATTCTCATAAGACATTTTAATGACTAAAGTTATGACTGGCATATATTTTTAAACTCATTTTATTTTCATTACTTAGTAATCTACATGCTTCAGATATAAATAAATAGGATTTTTCAAAGTCCATAAAATATTATAAATTTAAGAAAAGCAGTGGATGTTATAATTTCATCTTTACTTTCTTAAAAAGCAATAGATAGTCATGAACATTAATAACTGTTGAGGGTCACGTTTTCAGAACTCAGTTGGCCTGCTCAATTACTCAGTGGAACTAGACACTTTAACCGAGACATGCATGAATAGAAAGAGACAGTGTGTAGAAACCTGAAGCAAACTGGAACAATAGGGCAGTGTGAATAGAAAATGAAAGTAACTTCACACAAGAAGTTACTTGTATGAAGAAATATCATTTAAAAAAAAAGAGAGGGTGGTGCCTGTAGCTCAGTGGGTGGCGCACCAACCACCTATACCAGGGCTGGTAGGTTTGAACCCAGCCTTTTAAAACAACAGTGGCAAATATAACAAAAATATATATATGGGAGTTATGGAGGGCACTTGTAGTCCCAGCTACTTGGAAGGCTGAGAAAGGAGAATCACTTAAGCCCAAGAGCCTGAGGTCGCTGTGAGCTGTGACTCCACAGCACTCTACCCAGGGCAACAGCTTGAGATTCTGTGTCTAAAATAAAATAATAAGTAAATTAAAAAAGAAAGCTAAGAGCTCTTCCAAAGAGAGTTAGAAGTGGGTCCCTGTCATGAGTGAGGAGAGAGAGACACACCAGGAGGTGTAGAGATATAAATATCTTCTTTATCTCTATTTGAAATTGTTTGTAACTCTTTCATTGGTCTCTGTGCCTCTCCAAGTACCTTTGTCCTTTTCTATTGGTCATTGATTACCTAGGCTACCTCAAACACGCATTTTTCCCATTTTTAGTGAGAATTGCTGAGAGCTGATCTAACTGGTGAATGTCTCTGCAAGCCCTCCAGACTTCCTTATTCAGCAGGGCAGCCTTTTTTCCCCATCCTCTTTGAAGCCTCTTCTTTGTCTCTTGGCATTAAGGAATCTAAGTGTAAGATCACATCATCAGCAGGGAGTGAAAGTTTGGCCTCCTCCGTCCCCATTAAAATAACCTTGATATCCTTCTCTTGCCTGATTGCATTGGCTCGACCTTCCAGCGCTGTGTTGAAGTGGTGGCGATAGTGGGCAGTCCTACCTGGCTCCAGTTCTAAGTGGAAATGCTTTCAGTTTTAGTCCATCCAGTATGACGTTGGCTGAGGGTTTGCCATAGACAGCTTCAGTTTAAGAAATGTCCCATCTATGCCTATTTTCTTAAGTGATCTTATCAAAAATAGATGCTGAATGTACCCTAATTGTATGTACCCTTATAGTAATCTGAAATTTTAAAAAATGATGAACGATGGGTGGCGCTGTGGCTCAAAGGAGTAGGGCACCAGCCCCATATGCCGGAGGTGGTGAGTTCAAACCCAGCCCCGGCCAAAACTAGAAAAAAAAAAAATGAAAGATTTAAGATAATGAAGGCAAATCACTGTCACAAAATCAAGGGAGAAAAAATAACAAATTTAAAATCTAGACGGAAAGAGGAGTAAGTTTATTGTCATGAGAGGGATCATAAAATTTTTGATCCAATTTTGAGTTTGCTTTCTACTACAAGTGTATAATTTTCTAAATCAATCAAAATTAATAAATTTGATGTCATCACAAGGACAGATTCATACTGATAAATAATTGAATTGCTATCTTTGTTTTTGTGTGTATATATACATACACACACACACATATATAAACTACAATTCAAATACTTGATAAAGTTTTATCTTGAAGTCACTAAAAAGAGATAATAATTGTTAGTAGCATTTGAGTAAGAGAAAAAAGGAATGTGGCGTCAGGAGAATAATTTTTAGTCTAAAATGACACCCATACAATTATGGATGGGAGAGCTATAAGGATAAATTATTGACCTGTCTGTGCACTGTAGATTTTAATGTGTATTTCAGATGGCTATAAACATGTTTATTTGGGTGCATAGCCAACCAGGCACATGAGTGTACCATGAATGGTAACACATTCATATGTCTATAGGATGACAGAAAGCTCTATGAGTCTGAAGATAAGGCCTGAGGCATGAAAGCTAGCCAAGATCACAAATGTACATCCTCAAATGAATGAAACATTAGGCCCTAGATAAAAGTAATAACCAATATGAACTAACAAGTAACCATATATAAGAGCAGTTGTATGTGATTTAACACCTAATGATAGGTTCAGATCAATATGCATTGACCAGGTTTTGAAGACTTTACTCCCATTATAACTCCTGAGTCCACATCCATTCTCTTAACAGTGTTTATATTAAATCTGATATGATTCAGACTTGCATCATCTCTTCCCTTGGTTACCATGATAGTCTCACAATAGGTCTCTCTGTAATGTCTTCCTTTTCTACTCTCTGTATCTAATTACTCATCCCTCTGGTTTTTAATGGTTAAATTCTTAAACACAGATTTTCTAGTGTTATGTGGGTACAGTTCCTTGAAATAGTGATAGGGATTGTCCTATATGCTGCCTTTATCTCTGAAATAAACAAATACAATGCAAATTAATAAGGAATATGGAATTAATAAGGAATATACACAGGAATATGTATCATGGAATAATAGCCATATTAATTATCTGGGGAAAAGTGAGGTGATTCTGTAGTGAAAAGTACTGTCACCAGCACCATCTTTAGAGTTGAATGTTTCTTTTAAATAGTCTTCACTGTAATTTGGTTTTGTAGCAAATGTTTAATTTCTTATTACTAAGTAATTTATATTTAAAATATCCAAGCATCATATCCACCATACTTATCTCTACCTTCGTGTCCTAGTGGAAGAACTTGGTAAATCAAGTATCTGCAATATATTTTACTTGCTTTCTTATTGACAGCAACTGGGAATTTTTTAAAGTGCAGAGCATGTTTTCAAAATCTAAACATTTTTCTGTTTACCAGTCCTGGCCCAGCTCTGATGTATATTGCCAATAGGTTGAACAGTATATAATTTGGGTGATTGTGTCCTTTTTAGATCAAGACATTCTGTATATCATGCCCTTAAAGACTGAATTTTTGGCCGTTTCCTAAGAAAAATGTAGATAAGCGTTATTAGTTAGAGTTTATAACCCTATTGCCAGCACTTTGTATTACAATGTCATTCTGCTAAAGATCGCAAGTCTAGATCCCTAGAGCACTAGATTGCCTGACGCTGATTCTGTATCTTAGCTTGCAAAAAATGACTTACACAAAAAACAAATTAAAATGTTGAAATCTAAATCATAAAAAAATGCTGAATTTGTTCTGGCCAGAATTATTTTGCTGAAAGCCTGTTTCGATATCATTGAAGATTGACTTATGCTTTGTCAGGGTGGATGTAGCTCAGGTCTTACTCTATTTTGTGTTCTTCCTGTTTAGATATATCTTTCTAGTATCTCAGTAGAATGCCAGGTATTATAAATTCTCCCACCCTGCTGGAACCAGACCTCTAATGTCAATGTCTTCTAGCACCAGGTGACCGCAGGGATCTCTGCTCTTGTCTCAGTCCACTAACAACCATCCTGCAATTGACCTCAGGAAGTTGCACTGTGCATACTGCACCCCAACACTTGGCCAAGAATCTGCAGGGAATTACTCCACACAGCTCTAGAAAACATCCTTCCTTGAACTCTGCATAAGCATCTTCTTTCCAGTACACTGTTTCATATGTTTTGCTTCTTTTAAACTTTACTACTTTAAGCACAGACTCCAATTTCAGCATCCCCAACTTAATAGGATCGAAGTGCTCTGCTTGGACTCCATTTTCCTTTGCTGTCCCTGAGATATTACCTCCAGACAGAGGTAAAGTGCAGTTTATCTTATGTTTCCCCTCTAAAAAGATATTGAAGTCCTGCGCTGACCATAATACAATGCTTGAAAACAGTTATCTCAAATATTTAGTTCAGGTTTCTATACATTTACTGTGGGAAAGTGCACCTGGCACTACCTGCTTTGCCTTGTTAAAGCCTTCTCATTTATTTGAACAACCAATTTATAATTAGGTTCCTCTATTATATATTTCAATCACTCATTTCTCTGTTCTCCTGATTTGTTTAACTATCAAAATACTTTTTAATATCTAGTTATGTGTGGGTCCTTTTATACTGCTTTATCAAAATTGCCTTGGCTAATTTCAAATAAACATGAAATTCAGGGAAGGGCATGGTGACTCACACTTGTAGTCCTAGCACTCTGAGAGTCAGGAGGATCCCTTCAGCTCAGGAGTTTGAGTCCAGCCTGAGAAAAAGCAAGATCGCCCTTGTAATTTGAATTAATAATAGAAATATTAGCCAGGAATTATGTGAGGTGCCTGTAGTCCTGGATACTCTGGAGGTTGAGACAGGAAGACCATTTGAACACAGGAGTTTGAAGTTTCTGTGAGTTAGGTTGATCCCCATGGCACTGTAGTCCGGCCAAGAATGAAGGAAAGGCGGGAGGGAGGGAGGAAGATAGATTAGTTCAATTTTAAAATAAAATATCCTGGAATTTTTCAATCTATGTCAATATAATTAAACTTTTCCATTCAGAGACATGAAGTATTTCTGTATTCATTTTTTCTCTTGCGATTGTGCATGCATATATATTTAAATATAGGCCTTTGGCTGAAAGCCAAGATGGAGGACTAGAAGCAGCTAGCACACATTACTCTTATGGAGAGGATAATGATTGGTGAGTAGATATTCACATCTTCAGACGGATTGTCTAAGGAAGAGCATTGGGCATCAACCAAGAAGTGACAGGAGACACTTTCAGCAAAGGGGAAGTAAGGTGACTTGTTAGGCCAAATGGGAGATGGCCCTACCCAGCCACCACTGCAACCACTGGACAATCTGGGTGCAGCTGACTGGCTTGACCATCTTCTTCTGCTGTTGCTGCTGTCCAGATAGCTCTGCCCAGCTGCTGAGGCTGCTGCTGTGCCAGAGGACCCATGTGAGAGCAAACCATCACTGCCACTGGGGAGAGTTACTCATCCCCACCTGAAATTTCAGGAGCAACCTGGGAACCAGTCTCTCCCTCCACAGGAGTATCCCTGATCACCTGCATGGGCTGTGACACAACAGGAAAATGGAGAGACGCGAGAATAAGAGTGTTACAGGCTCATGATGCGATCTCCTTTTTCCTGCCTGATCAGTTGTCCGTCCAGGCATGGCTCAAGTACACCACTCAAGAGCCTGGGAACTGCGGATGTGTGACCTAGTTCACAACCACTGGCACCTAAATACCCTGCTGGGTCTACAAGCAGCATCAAGTTGGATATCTACTGGATTTTTCAAATGAATCCATTTAATGAAGATATGATTTACCTAGGTATTGGCAGCAATAGGGGAATAAATGAAATAATAGATCATCCAGAATAGAAAGTGAGAAGCCACGATAACCCTTACACCTGAAACAACCAAGAAGAAAAATAACTGGAGCCCAATGTCAACAGATAACATGGAATATATGTTTGGGAACTACTGACTCTTGGAGGAATCTGTAGAGATAAAGTAACCTAAGGAAGGAAATTGCAAAAATAATTCACTAACCTTTTGCTCAGCCTTCAGTTGTATTGGTCTCTATTTTTCGTTGGTTAAATGCAAAATGAAGACGGCTAGGAAGGAATGATAAGAGGTAATGCAGGAGGCTGTGTGCTCATGCGTCTGGCTCCTTCCATGGCACAGGGCAAGATATAGACAAGGAAGAAAATGAATGTGACCTAGGTTGTTGTGGGGGACAGACGGGAAAAAAAAAAAAAAAAACAGACCTTAACTTCTTTGAAAAGTTTTATTTCTCCACAGCAATCTAGTGAAAGATAGGGATAGGACATTCACTCAGTATAAGATTGAACATATATAGACAAATAAGCAGAGTTAGTTGCTACTAAATTTGTCAGGCCCACTCCTGATAGATTTTATCAGGCACAATTTGCTAATAAATGTGTGTTTAAAAAAATCAGCCAAGTGACTGAAACTCTAAGGTGTGCTTTTCTTTTTTCTTTTCCTTCGTAGAATATTTAAAGATTAAAAGTTGCTGTTTACATTAACATGCCCTTCTATACTAATTTATTTAAGAATTAATTTCACCTGTTACTTTGAGCGTTGTCTTGCAGTTACTAATAAGCTCAAAAGATAATTAGCATAAGGGGGAAATTAGCATAAGGAGGAAATCTAAATGTTATCCTTGCCCCTGTCTTTCACTAATAATGTTTCTTTGTCCAGTTTCCTTACCTTTTGGAGTCATTGACATAAGAGAGAAAAAGGGACTAGTGTATTCCTGAAGTCTTGACTTCAATTACAGCCTAGTTTTCTAGTTGTATTGTTTCAAGGAATTATTATTTCTTTTGCCTTTGTACATTAAGTATAAAGTCTCCTCTATAAAGTTTGGATTGCAATAACACTAAGCATCTGCTAATCTTCTAAGTCTCGGCTAAAACATATTTTCCTCCATGAAGCCTTCCTTCTATTTCTACAATTGCCATATAGATTCAGGTGATTCCACTTCTTCTGCAAATTATTGTATTACTCTTATAGTATTTATCAGTTATTTTATTTACTCTTTGTGTCTTTCAAATGAAGTATAGAATTTTTTTTCTATATCTATGGAATATGATATGGGTATTTGATGGGAGTTGCCCTGAATCTATAAATAACTTTGGGTTTCATGAACATTCTGACATTTTTTATTTTATACGTCCATGAGCATGAGAGGTTTTTCCATTTGTTTGGGTCATCTGTGATTTCTTTTCTCCATGTTTCACCGTTTTCTTTGTAGAGCTGTTTCACCTCCTTGGTTGAGTATATTCCTACATATTTTGCTTTTTGTTTGCCTATTGTGAATGGTAGTGAAATGAGACTTTAATTTGACTCTCACCTTTACTGTTATTGGTGTATAGGAATACATTTGTGTACCTTGATTTTGTAACCTGAGATTTTGGTGGATTTATTTCTCACTTCCAGGAGTCTTTTGATGGAATCTTTGCTGTTTTCTAGATACAAGATCATATCATCAAAAAAGATCAATAGTTTGCCCTCCTCCTTCCTGATATGGACACTCTATATTTCTTTCTTATCTGATTGCTCTGGCTACAACTTCTAATGATGTGTTGAAGTGGTGGCAGTAGATACCCTTTCCTTACTTTGGTTTTTCAGGAGAATGCTTTCACCTTTTCTCCTTTCAGCATGCATTTGGCTGTGCATATGTTGTATTTGGTTTTTGTAATTCAGATATGTTTCCTTCTATGATTTTTAGTTTTATCCCCAATAACTATATTTGCATATGTGATTCCTTTATGTACTATACACAAATGTTCTTTTTATTTATTTATTTTTTATTAAATCATAACTGTGCACATTGATACATTGATGCATTTATGGGGTTCAGTGTACTGATTTGATACACATATGAAATCCTTGCATTGAAATGATTAACACATCCATCACCACACTTATTTTTTTGTTGTGGCAAGACAATTATACTTTTTTCTTAATAGTTTGGAAATGTACCATTGCATTATGCACATTAGATGAGGTTTCCCCACATACCCTCCTTTATCCCACCTCCTCTCTCCCCTCCTTTCTCTCTCCTCTTCCCTTCTACTTTCTAGACCATAGTTATGTTTTACCATGGCTATGAATGTGTAAGTGATTATATATTGATGTCTTAGTAGTATTGAGTACATTGAATACTCTTTTCCCCCATTCTTGGGATACTTTACTAAGAAGAATATGTTTCAGCTCCATACTGGTAAACATAAAAGATGTGAAGTTTCCATCTTTTTTATGTCTGCATAGTATTCTATGGTGTACATATACCACAGTTTGTTAATCCATTCATGGGTCGATGGGCACTTGGGCTGCTTCCATGTCTTGGCAATTATGATTTGAGATGCAATAAACATTCTGATGGAAGTTGTCTTTGTTGTTAAATGCTTTTTGATCATCTAGGAAAATATCTAGTAGAGGAATTGCAGGATCAAATAGTAGGTCTACTTTTAGTTCCTTAAGTAGTCTCCAAACTTCTTTCCAAAAAGGTTGTATTAGCTTGCATTCCCATCAGCAGTGTAGAAGTGTTTCTTTCTCTCCACATCCACACCAACATCTATAGTTTTGGGATTTTGTTATATGGGCTAATCTTACTGGAGTTAGATGATATCTCAAAGTGGTTTTATTGGCATTTCTCTGATGATTAAAGATGAGCATTTTTCATGTGTTTGTGGGCCATACACCTGTCTTCTTCTGAGAAATTTCTGTTTGAGTCTCTTGCCCAATTAGAAATGAGGTTATTGTTCTTTTCTTTTTGATTAGTTTGAGTTCTCTATGGATTATGCTTCTGATGAAGGTCTGATAACTAGAATCCACAGAGAGCACAAATATTCTTTAAAATAATTTTCTCAAAACAAAAGCTACCTCGTTATCCAAAAGAAACAACAAAAATCCTAAACTGCCTTCAAATTTATTTACTTTTTTTGTTCCACTCTTAGTCACTGACATTAAAATATATATATATATATATATATATTAATGGTCTTGCAATTTAGTCTTAGTTATCAGCCCTTATTTTCAAAGAAAATATCAATTGTCTAAAGCAGCAGTTCTCATGTGGGTCATGACCCCTTTAAAACAATGAAAATACATTGCAGCATTTGGAAGGTTGAGAATCACTGGTTTAAAGGATTTTTACAGTATTTTTGTTAATAAATTCACTGTATTCTTTAGCAATTTTTTGTAATTTATATCAATATACTAACAGAGAAAGGTGAAAGTGTGTGTATTCCAGTTACAGTAGCTATTTTATGTATTTTTTATAATAAGCAGAGAAAGCTATCTGATATTTTAAAATAGTAATTCACACCACAAATATTTACTCTCTCTGTGCCAGGCATTCTGTTCAATTTGGGGGTATATGTTCCACTGCTTTTCTTTTTATTGCTAGCTTTTTTTAAGCAACACATTTTTATGTACTTTAAACACAAAACCAACCCAAAGCCAAAGAAAGTAACATAACAAAATAAAATCTGTACCTGATCAAGGCCATCTACTCAAAGAATATACTTCATTCCATAGTTATTGAACTCCTAAAATATTCTACATGCCAGAGATGTATTTAAACCACACTTATAATATGTTAGGATAAACCTAATACCCTATGTTCTGAGGATTAAAATAGGGCTTTCTGGTAGTAGTGATATTTAAGCTGCTTTCTGAAGGACTAAGTTAGTCATGAGAATGTCGATATGTTGTGGAATTTCCAGGTAAAGAAAAATACATGTGGGAAAATCATAGAGAAAAGAGTTGCGACATATCACAGAAACTAGAATTACTTACCATGGCTAAAGCAGAGATCAAATTGAAAGGTAGTAAAAACTGAAGAAAACACAGCCTCAAATCATATGGGGAATTATACACCTACCACACCATGTGGATTTGCCATCAAGAAACCAATGAAGGCTGAGGACATGATTGGTAATGGGCAGGATTCATGATGTACTAGGTTTAAATGGCACATAATCGAGAGTCATAGAGTAAAAACAGATGAGTATTTGTAAGCTTTATAAATAAGCTTTTGTGCTGTTCAATTGCAGTCTTATATTTCAGAAGCAACTATTTACTGGAGCAAGAAACTAAGTTATTTCTACCTGATTCCAAAACTTAGCACAGGAATTTAGAAATGTGCTTCACCACAGAATCTCTAGCACTGGGAAAGTAGACAGTGTTTAATTTTGAATTATTCACCACAGGAGGGGGAAAGTATGTTGGCCAACTCTCAGCAATGATGATAAGAAACTGAAAGATAGTAACGTTCTTGTTAAGTAGGGCTTTATCCCTGAGTGGTTAGGGAGGTCCTATTGCAATGGATTCCTTAGTGTTTGCACAGTTATGAATTGAAGCTAATGAGTGAAGAAAGGAAAAAGTTGTGGTTTTTTTTTGTTTTTTTTTTGTTTTTTTTTTGTTTTTTTTAGGTGAAGATATAAAAAATGGTGGGCAACAGCAACAAAATAGCACACTACCTAAATTTTATTTGATAATTATTTAAAACTTTGTCATGACATAATTTCTATTTCCAAAAATTGTAAAGTCTCTTTTGTTAAATTAAGAAGACCAGATGCATGTTGTAACAAAGGCTAAATAATAAAGGGTAGCTAAAAAATTGCAGGTGGTCTGATGTGGAAACTCATTTTTAAATCCCATCCTGAATAAAAAAAGTTCTATTGAAGTCTGAGATCATGAAACGATTTATGAAGAAATGTCCAAGAGAAAATCAAGTCAAACAAACATAACTATTTATCTGACAGATCAATGCCCTTGAAGAAAAAGTGATTTGTTCTCAGATATAATAAAGGAAGACTGAAAGGATGATAACATTTAAGAAAAAGATCTAGGAGAGAACCGGATCTCAAAATTTTGAGCCTAGTTTCTGGCTCTCTGTTATTATAGGACTATTCTTTTCATTCACTTTCAATTTTCTTTTCTTTTTTTTTTTTTTTTTCAGAAAATGCTCAAGTCTGTATTATATTTGAGACTGGTTAGTGTAGATACAAGGTCAGGCACTTAAGTTTCTAGCTTGTCCTAGAAAAAGTGCTATTTACCTCATTGATGAATGTCATGCTCTTCACCTCCAAAGTACTCCGCTTGGGAAGTTATGCACCAAAGTTCGCGCCTAGTCCAAAGCAGTTCTTCTTGATAAGTTTGTGAACTTAATTGTCCAATAAGTTGTGGGTAGTTGTCCTAATCTTCTTAGTATAGTATAGTATAGTAGATTAGGTAAAAGAAAGTCCTTCTTGGATTAATGCTTTCAAATGCTATGCTCTGTTTTATTTTATTTCTAAGGTCTCATCTCACAAACTTCTAAAACTGTATTCTATTTCTTCTACTATTTGCATTAATATGAGGTTCATTACAATGTGAGTGAGTTGAAGACAAAGTGTATTAAGTTATTTTTTGATAACTTTTTCTAGATTATGAAATTCTTGATGAGGTATAAAAGTTTAAGCCTTAAACATTTTATTTAATTTATGGAAAAATACTGTAAGGATCTGAATAGAGGTTTGACCCTAGCTAAACCTTTTAAAATTTGATATGGAGTTATTTTGAAGGTCTGTCTCTAATATCTTGAATATTAAACCTTATTTATATAGTCTGGGTACCAGAACAGAAATATCAGGTTCTCTTTGGGGTAATTTTGATCTATTCAGCAGCCTGAAAGTTCTGACTCAATTCTTAGGTAGCTGAAATTAAATAATGTGCTCATTCTAGATTTTAAAATGCCTCCTGCCATGTATATTGAGACTTCTTTGTTCAATGTGTTAATGTGTGCAAGAATTCTGCTGTTCTTGATGAAATATATGCTGAGAAATGACCATATTCTGGGGTTTAAATCTGCAACCTTGTAAAAGGCAAACATATGCTACAGCTAAATTTGTATTAATTTTAAATATCTTAAAAAGAAATTGCAAAGTCTGATGAAAATAACCATATTGTGTAGATAAGTATTGTAAATAGAGAACATAAATCATAGCAATGAATTTAAGACTGTACGTTTCTCTGAGGGATCTTTTGGATTATCCATGTGGGTGAAAACACCTTATGGAAATACTATCAATTATATGTTCTCCTCCATGACAGTAATAGAGTGATTTTTTTTCCTAAGTTTATATTATCCTGGAAAGGTCTCCATTAAAAAAAAGGTTGCACAGAAGTGGTACTAACATCTCATTCTGAATTTCCTAAGAAAGGTCTTAGGTGGCTGCATATGATTAAATTATGTTTCCTAATGAAGTCCAGTTAAGGTGGGATGCATTATTCTTTTTTCTCATATATTTCCATATTTATTAAAAAATTTATTTGTTAATATTTTGCTTAGAATTTTTGCAAATATATTTAAAAGGGTCTAATTTTTATTTCTTTTTTTTTGAGACAGAGCCTCAAGCTGTTGCCCTGGGTAGAGTGCTGTGGCATCACAGCTCACAGCAACCTCCAACTCCTGGGCTCAGGCAAGTCTCCCGCCTCTGCCTCCCAAGTAGCTGGGACTACAGGCGCCTGCCACAATGCCCAGCTATTTTTTTGGTTGTAGCCATCATTGTTGTTTGGCAGGCCAGGGCTGGATTCGAACCAGACAGCTCAGGTGTATGTGGCTGCGCCTTAGCCACTTGAGCCATAGGTGCTGAGCCTAATTTTTATTTCTTGTTAACATTCTTGTCAGTTTTTTTTTTTATTGAAGTCATATTTGATTCATTATATTGCTTGAGAGCATATTCTCTTTTTCTACTTTGTGGCAGCATCTGAAAAATTCATTTTTTTTCTTAGTTTTGCACACTTCTTATTATCATGTCTAGTTTCACTTATATTTATTTATTTGGGGATTTAGAGGGAATGTTTAGTCTGTTTCTTGATATAAATCAACATACTTTTGAAAATTCTTGGCCAATATTTTTTCAAATGGCTTTTGCCCCATCATCTCTCTTTCCTGCTCTTAAGATTACAAATTATATGAAATACATGAATATTATAGTTTGTACCGTGTTTCATTTGTTTCTGAAACCATTGTTTTATCTCAATTTTTAGTCTGATTATTCTCTATTAATTTATTGTCAGACCCCTATGTTTTTCTTCAACTGCATCCAATCTTGTTATCAAGATCTTAAGTTAAATTATTATTTTTTAATTTATATATTATTTTTTATATAACTTGAAATCTATGTTAAAAACATATTAATAAAATTGATTTTCATGTCTATTAAGTACTAATTCTGAACCACATATTAAAAGATAATTGTGGTACCTGAAGATTATTTTTATTGCCTAATTTTCTCTTTGGGTCCTTTTTCCCTTTCCCAGACATTATATACAGGATGTCATAGAATCTGGATAAAATATATTTTTTTAATGAGAATTTCTTTTATTGTTTGCTGGGACTTCAATTACAAGATCACCTTAATGCAAGTAGAGAGTTTCGGTCTGTGTATTATCTTGTTTATATCCAATGCTCCATACTCCTAGGATATAGTCACTCAGGGAGGCCCACTGGTATCCTGTCCATTTTCTAGAACCTCTTATACTTGCTGTTCCTGAAATTCAGATGTCTGACTTTTAAATTCTGTATAATTTTGCTGTTTCCTCTGAGTTATTTCGTGTTGTGGATTGCTACTCCTAATCCAGTGAAGTCCTCGAGGGGGGCAGTTTTATGGAATAACAGTCATAACTGAACTTTTCTACTTTATGGCTCTGGCTTCCCCTCTCATGTTACCTTTAGAGCCTTTAATTCCAGTATCTATTTTCTCCCCCAAACCGAATGAGTGGAACTACCAGAAGTTCTGTTTAATTCTCACATAAAGTTGAGCTTCTCAGGCCCTCACTTTATGGGGGAATGAAAGAAAAAACAGAGAAGAATGTTGAGTTGACTTTAATGACTTTATCTTTGTTCTAGCATGTTGTTCATTTAACTCTTAATTACCTTAGTAGATATTACTGAATTTAAAGTTATTTTGATATTATATGTAACTTTTTTTCTGGTATTCTTGGTGATAGATTTAGTTAGCTAAAAATTATTACATTGAAATTAGATATAGACTTCTCCCTATTGTTATTTATCATAAAATAAGTAATTTTATTATTTTTAAGTATCTAATTCATATTTAATTTCAAATTCTTTAATAACTTACCATTACAAAATTCATTGGGTCTGCTGGGCTATCTCATGTTATCTCTAATTATATCAATAGTCTTCTTTTTTGATGGAATATGACATTTTTTAGTCTTTCTGTGAAACTATATGATGTTAATAGATACAGTAGTCAAATGTAAGTACAAAGGACTTTTCAAAATCATAGTTTTGTGTGTACATATATGATTAAAATTTTCACAAGTACTGATTCAATACATTCATTGCAGTATTTTTGTTTAATTACTGAATACAGAACGTGAAACTCAGCAGTTTAATTTCACATTTAACTGTTAATATTTTTTTGCCAGCCATGCTTCATAGTTTTTCATAATTAAAGCTACCTATGTCTATAAAGCAACTTTCAGTATAACATCCCAATAATAACTACTTAGAATAATATAATTTATTAATATACCTAGTTTAAAATTAATTAGCTATGAAATGTTAATTTCATTCATTTGAGATTGAGGATAATAAATAATTTGTCTCTGTGACTTTTTCAGGTTTACTAACTTAATTTCCTAAAAAATACAAAGAACCTGTCTAAACATCTTTAGAATAATCAAAGACAATTTTTCATTTATTAAATGTTCTTATAGGAAATCTAACTCAAAATGGCTTTTTCAAAGTTGCTTTATTGAACTTGAATTAAAAATCCTAAAAATGAGGACAGATACATTGATTTTCCCTAAAAATTCTAAAAAAAAAGTGTATTATTCTGGATAACTGGCTTTTGATAAAACATTTTCCCCCCATGGTTTATAGGCTGTCAGCAACCAGCAATTCCATGACACCTCAAAGTGACTTGGACTCCAGTAGCTCTGAGGAATTCTATCAAGCCATTCACCATGCTGAGCAAACCTTCAGAAAGATGGAAAGTTACTTGAAGCAACAGCAGCTCTGTGATGTTATCCTGATTGTTGGGAACCGAAAGATACCTGCACATAGGTACAGTAGTCTGTATTTATTGGAAATATCCATTCATATGGTTAACATAGGTATGGTAATCTGTAGTTATTGGAAATATTCCTTCATGTGGTTAACATAGGTATGGTAGTCTGTAGTTATTGGAAATATTCATTCATATGGTTAACATAGGAACAGTAGTCTGTATTTATTGGAAATATCTATTCATAAGGTTAACATAGGTACGGTAGTCTGTATTTTTTGGAAATATCCATTAATATGGTTAACATAGGTATGGTAGTCTGTAGTTATTGGAAATATTCCTTCATATGGTTAACATAGGTACGGTAGTCTATATTTATTGGAAATATTCATTCATATGGTTAAAAGTGATAGACTGGTGTGCAGATGGAAGAGCATTTTATGGTTGTGGAAATAAGGATCTATATTTTAAGAGACTTTTGTTTTCACTCATTATTTTTCTTTTTTGAAAAGAGTTAAAATGTCATTTTGGTCAGTGAATTTTCTTTTTAAGATATAAAACAATAACGAATGGTGCCAATGTGAACTTCTTGTAAGTAGGGTGACTACTATGGGGGAAAATATTCATTTTGTACGACTTATAATCATGCTATGTGGAAATCAGTCATAACTTAAGAAATGTGCCTAAAATATGAAAATAAATATGCTATTCTGTTAAAAATTAAATGTATTAATGAAATCAGATTATTTTGCATATATAGTATTTGTTTCTCTGAGGGAATTGTAGGTACTTCATACTGACACCAGCTTTAAATGCTTTGCATTTATAAGCTCACTTTGTTTGGAATAAAAAGGAAATTCTTATTTTCTTCATTTTTTACTAAACTAATTCACTCAATATTTGATGGAATTACAATTCAAACCCAGGCAATCTAGATACAGAAGTCAGGCCTTTAACAAATTCAATAGACTGACTTTCATAATTAGATAGAAAAGTTGCTTTAAATTTTAACAGTTTTAGAAAAGGTACAAAATGTGCATTTTGGCACTACAAAATTAGTTAATAATCTTAGATTATTAGTTAATACAGACATGGAATGAGGACTATGTGAACATAAAATGATGAGCTCAGCAACATTTTGAAGAATGATGTCATCATTCAGGTTCTCTAGTCAGGATCTGAACCTGGAATCAGCTGAGCATGATCTATTTAAAGACTATCCTCAGAATCAAGAGAAGCAAAGTAGGGCAGAAGAAGAAATAAATCAAGGATAGAGCCTTAGTTCATCTATATCGCCCAAGAAGCTCTGGAACAAGACTTTTTACAAATTTAGTCACACCCCGAAGAAAGGGCAGCAGGTTATAACCTGATTCTATCTTTATTGTCATTGGATCCACCTGTAGGTTGAGAGTTGTGGCATTTGGAGGATGGAGTGAGGGAATCAGGAACCCGTGAACTCCCAGGAAGTAAGGCAGCTCGTATTGGGCCAAATGAAGTTCTTCAAAATAGAAACATCTTGTTGCTATTAGGAGTGAACTTCACTGCCTGTGGGCATATGGGTATGCTTATAAAGAGAAAAACAATGCATTCTAGTACAAATGGAAAGATGGCTTTTATGTTATATTTGATATAGGTAATGAAGTAGAAAGGAGACATATGATAATTGCATCATTTCTACTCTAGAAGTTCAATATATTGGCAGGGCACCAATTAATAACAGGGAAGAGTAGTTGAAAGAAAATCTCATCGGGAAAACATGGAATTTCATGTAGACATAGTGACATTCTATTGGGGCATCTGATGAGCAGTTCCAGGGGCACTTGAGATCTAAGGTTACATTCGAAATCACCCTACTGTTAATGATGAGGCAATGCTTCAGAATTATGCTGAACCAGCAAGTGTTAAGGCAATATTTAGAGGCCTGAACAGAACCTATGGCAATGAGAGGATTAAGAAGAAGGAGCAGGAAGAGAAGTCAATGAATCAGAGGTGAGCTGAGATAAGAAGGTTTGCAATGCTTTAGCGAAAACATGGATTTAGAAAAGGAATGGGAGGTTAACAGTGTCAAACACCACAATAAATAGAAATGGAACTTAGAAAGGTTTAATAGATTTGGAAGGAAATAGATTTGTAGGGACCTCAATAAGAGATTTCCCAGAGTGGTTGCATGCACACACTTATATATACAATTTTTGCACCTGCTTATCTCGCATTAATAGAAGCTAAGGATGCACACATAAAGATATTAATTTCTGTTATGCATTAAATCTGTCTTCTAAAATCTAATTCAAATTTTATGTGTCATTAACTCTAGATGCAAAATAAATGTTTTATGCTTCTCTGGCTGAGTCAGCATTATTTAGTATGTTACAGTTGATAGAGAAGATTTCATGTAATTATTGAAAATTGAATAATATAGGTCACATGATATTTTGCTCTATGGTAATTTGGTCCTGCTGTCAGTACAGACATTTATGTGTAAGATCAAACTGGTTAACTTTATGTCAACATATGTCTTAAACCAAAACATATATATCCCTAGTTCTTTATAGTTTATGTTTGTATCTGGAAATGTTGTATTTAGTGCTTCTGACAAAACAAATCATTTGACATTGATGTATCCAATTAGTATGTAATGAATACTTGAAAATATCTGTGTCGTAATCGTTTTGCCAAACTTTGAGAATACAAAGAGTTGGTATGCTAGTTACTAACTGCCCAAATTAAACAAATAAAACATTTTACATATTTCTAACATGCTAATATCTTCAGAATTAATATTAAGAAAACATTCAAAATTATGAATTTTACATGCATAAGGCACTTTTGAAATGCATACATTATACATAGTTAACAAATATTTTCAGTTAAAATAAAACATATTTTTGTTGAATTACAAAATTTCACCATGCCCTTCCACTTATATGATACAGACAATAAAATAAATATCAGATAAAACGTCACAAGAAATAAGTAAAAATAATACCCTTTTGGTTAGAAAATTAGAAAAACTTCTAGACAACAAGGTTCAATATGTACTGGAACAGAACACGTAAGGAAAAACGTGGTTTTCTTTCTTTTTCCTTACAGAGTTCTTAGAGGGAAAAAAGTGCCTTCAAAGTTTACTATTCTTTCGCATATAGATGGAAACATCACATATGGTTCTTCTGGCATCTCTCCTCAGCTCTGGGCACTGTCTCACTTTCTGGAACAAAAGGTTTTCCAGGCTTATTTTAGGTGTACCTTCCAGCATTGCAGTCTGTTCTTTTTCCCAGTTGCCTGTAGTATACATACATGCACACACACACACATACACAAGTGCAAATCATAAATATTTCTGTTTTTAATGTTACTAACAAAGATATATTAATAATTTATATATTAAAGATATATTAATATCTCCAATTTCAATATGGCAATCCAGTGTCATAGTTTTTCTCAAATCTTTTCCCATTTCATATATGGGCAGACTTTAGAGTTATGGCAGGTTCTGTTCCAGACCACCTGAATGAATATTACACGTTAGCTAGTTACAGATTGTTTTGTTTTGCCTGTACTTATAAAAGTTTTATTTATACTATCCTATAGTCTGTTAAACTACAGTACCATCATGCAATTATGCATGCATGCATGTGTGCATACAAGAATTAAAAAATGCTTTATTTCTAAAAAATGCTGATGATCATGGGTGGTGCCTGTTGCTCAAAGTAGTAGGGTGCTGGCCCCATATACTGGAGGTGGTAGATTCAAACCCAGCCTCGACCAAAAACTGCACACACACACACACACACACACACACACACACAAATGCTGAACACTCAGAGAGCTGTAATCTTTGTGTAGTGTTGCTTCAGTGTTGATGAGTGCTGACTTATCAGGGTAGTAGTTATTGAAAAAAGGCACTAATGAAGTTTACTACATCAGCTGATGCTCATTCAAGATTCAAAGACTTTTCTGTATCGCTCAATGCTATTTGATAGCATTTCACTTGCAGTAGAACTTCTTTCAAAATTTAAGCAAATTCTCTCTTCATCCCTGCCGCCTTTCTATCTACAAAGTTATGCAATATTCTAAATCCTTCTTGTTGTTTCAACAATATTTCAAACATTTTCATTAGAAGGAGAGTCCACCTAAGAAACCACTTTCTTTGCTCTTTATAAGAAGCAACTCCTCATCCATTCGTATGATCATGAGATTCCAGCCTTTTTACCTTTTTAGACTCCACTTCTAATTCTCTTGCTATGTCCACCACATTTCCAGTTACTTACCCAACTGAAGGCTTGAACCCCTCAAAGTCATACATAAAAATTGGAATCAACTCTTCCTCCAAATTCCTCTTAATGTTGATATTTTGACCTCCTTCCATAAATTGTAATTATTCTTAATGACATTAAGAATTGCAAATCTTTTCCAGAAGGTTTTCAGTTTACTTCATCCAGATCCATCAAAACAATCGCCATCTATGTCAGTTATAGACTTAGAAATGTATTTCTAGCTGGGCACATTGAGTATAATATGCCTGTAATCCTAGAATTCTGGGAGGCCGAGGAGGAAGGATCTCCTGAGCTCAAGAGTTTGAGACCAGACTAAGCAAAAGTGAGATCCCATCTCTACTAAAAATAGAAAACTAACAGAGCATTGCTGTGGGCACCTGTAGTCTCCACTATTCAGAAGGCTAAGGCAAGTGGATCACTTGAGCCCAAGAGTTTGAGGTTGCTGTGAGCTATGATGCGATAGCACTCTATGCAGTGAACAGAGTGAAACTCTGCTTCAAAGAAAAAAAAAAAAGTATTTCTTTTGGGCTGTAGGACAGAGGGGTTGGTAGGCTTGAAAACAAATTAAATAATAGTAACGTCCCTGTACAGGATGGACATAAATTTAGTGTGAAATTTCTATGTTAAGCAATTTTAAATTGCACACAAACTTTATATCCACCCTGTGTATTTCCAGCACAGATCTTAGTTGATGGCTCCATTGTCAGTGAATAGGAATAACTTGCAAGGCGTCCTTTTCTTTTTTTCTTTTTCTTTCTTTCTTTTTTTTTTTTTTTTTTTTTGAGCAGTAGGGCTTAAGGTAGTAAACCAGGCTGTAACCAAACATGTATCATCCAGGCTTTGTTGTCCTGTGTATCAAACACAGGGAGAGTAGATTTTGCATAATCACTAAGTGCTCTAGGATTTTCAGAGTTGTAATGAAGAATACTGAAAGAGATTTGAGAAAATTCAAGTCAGCAGAAATTACCTAAAGTAGAACACAGAGTAAAATAAACATTCTTGATTTTCAAACAATATATATAACCTGAGTCCTAGAAAGTGTCAGAGAATTGGCACTTATAAAGTGAGGAATTTTTTGAGATAATTTTCAAAGTTTGATGTAAAAAGATCCATCTATTTCTCCAAGAAGCTCAGAAAATTGTAAGTTGAGTATATTAAGTAAATAAGTAAATGCCTACCTGGGTATATTATACTCAACAATTAAAATCTTGAGATAGAAAAAATTAAAAATGATTGAGATAAAGGAAATATTACATTAGGAAAGGAATTGTAGAAATGAAAGTTAACTTTCTATCAAAAATAAATGTCTACATGATAATAAAATTGTATTTTTCAAGTCCCCAAAGGAAAAAAATAACTTCCCTCTAATACGTGAAAACAACTTGTATAAGACATTTTATATGCATTGAAGTAAATATATTTTCAGAGAAGTGAAAGCGGGGTGGGTATTTTCCCCTCAGACCTGTAAAAGGATTAATAAGGAAATGTCTTCCAGTAATGATACCAGGTGAAAGCCCACCTCTTCAGAAATGAATGAAGAGTCCAAAAAAAGAAACAGGGATAAACATAAAAAACCCTTGTGTTGCATATATGTTCTTCTTTTAGACTCCTGATTGAGCAGAAGGGGATAAGTGGAGTTACTCTGTTGTAAGTTTCTGACAGTGTCCAAGAGGTAGTATTATTTTATTTGATGATAAACTTACTGGCTAAAGTCATCTCTACAC
>NW_003852431.1:15955826-15982535 GCF_000181295.1 Otolemur garnettii
TATTTCTTTTATGATTATCCGCGAAAAAAATCCTAAAAACAACTTTGCTTCTGAGAAAAATTTATTTACAAAATTATGAATTTTCATACCCATATATTATAAAAGGTTTTTGAAAAGCTGAAAATTAAAGGAGTCTTCCTGATTTAGCAAAGCTTATATACTGAATACATTCAGGAAATATTATACTGAAGGGAGAAATTTCAGTTGCATTCCTTTTAATATGGAGAAAAACTCAAACTTTGCTTCTGTGACGTAGCTACTGCTTAGCACAGCACTGGAGGTTGTAAAGGACATTGTAAGAAAAGGGAAAGGAAATGAGTTGTGGAGAATGAAGAGAAATAGGTCAAAATAGCATTAATGTCAGATGAGATAGTCATCCTCCTAAAGGAAAGAAAAAGTAGGAGAATCAATAGAACTAGTAAAATAATTCACCAAATGTGCCAGACAAACAATGGGCCTATGAAACTTTTAATTAATAAACTCTAATGGAAAAATACAACAAAGGCAGTAGACCTAATGCCAACAAAGGTAAACCATATAGGAATCAACCAAGAATAAATAAAGCAATTTTAGGGAAAACTTTAAAGTTCAAAAAGAGAGGACACAGCAATCCTGAATACACGGATAGATATTTTATACTTTTGGATCAGATAACTTTACATGATAGATATTTCAGCTCTTCCGAAAAAAACAAAAGTCAGCATACTTTTGATCAGGATTACGTATGAATTATTTAAAAAAAAAAACATAACAAAATTACCTGAAACTTGAAAGTTTAAAACTTCTTAAAGAATAACATTGTAATAATAATTAAATGAAAAGGAAATAATTTGCCTTATTGGTTATAAGGACCTATTTAGAATCATAGTATTAAAAAGATTATTTTTATTAGCACAAGAACAGATAAATAACAAAAATATAATAAAAATATCAGATGCATCAACATATATTCAGGACTAAAATTAATGATGGGCTTAGGACCATAATTCAGTGGGGTAATCAGCATTGCTAGTAGTGAGTTAGATAATATACGGAGAGAATAAAATTTGATTCTTCTTCAAAGGGATTAAAGTCCTAAAAATGAAAGAAAAAAAAATCTTTAAAATGATAGAAGAAAACACAGGAGAATGCTTTGTGACCAATGGGTAGACCAGGATATCCTGGATCAGTTTCCTAAAGTATAATACATAAGGCAATAAAGAAATAAAGCATTGATTTTTTTTGTTCTGCTTTGCATTCTTATTGACATTTAATGTTTTTATGTTTAATATTTGTGGCTTAAATTAGATGCTGTGACTCTTTCAGGCTCGTTCTGAGTTCAGTCTCTGACTATTTTGCTGCCATGTTTACAAGTGATGTTTGTGAAGCCAAACAAGATGAGATCAAGATGGAAGGCATTGACCCCAACGCCCTCTGGGACCTTGTCCAGTTTGCATATACAGGTACTGTAAAAAAAAGTCATACCATTTAGGTCTTGTGAATTGTAGTTCATTTCCTTTGAGTAAAGGATAAAGCTTAAAATCTTATATTTTATAATTTTTTTCAATTAATGACTATTTAAGGCCAGGTGCAGTGGCTCATGCATATAATCCCAGCACTCTGGAAGACTGAGGCAGGTGGATTGTTTGAGCTCAGGAATGCAAGAGCAGCCTGAGCTAGAAAGAGGGAGACCCCATCTCTAGAAATAGCCAGGTGTTGTGGTAGATACCTATAGTCCCAGCTACTTGGGAGGCTAAGGCAAGAGGATCACTTGAGACCAAAAGTTTGTAGTTACCGTGAGCTATGATGCCATGGCACTCTACCAATGGTGACAAAGTGAGACTCTGACTCAAAAAGAAAGAATACATTTGTCACTAAAATCACAGATGTATGCGTGCATACATATTCACCACTTTCTTCTACAGGAGATTTAAATAGACCTATACAAATAAATGAATAGTTAATGTAAAATTTTTGGAGAGGTATTTGAATTATGTCCATACTTGTATTGAAAAGAGATCCTAATTATCTTTCCTTTTGGAAAGATATGTTCTAATAACTTCTTTTCCCTGTGATGTGTTGTTTTAATGTTAAAAATTCTTAAAAATATTTAATGTGGACTTCATAAATTTAGTTGAAACAACAAAAATATTTGGAGTTGTGAAAATGATATCTTGGAAGCTTTTTTAAATCAAATGGGTTGACTTTTTATTGTTTTTTGAATTATTTATTTAAATAAATACATAGTTAATGGAAAAATTTTGGAGAAAATATATGAATTATGTCCATACTTGTATCGAAAAGAGATCCTAATTATCTTTCCTTTTGGAAATGATATGTTCAGATAACTTCTTTTCCCTGTGATATGTTGTTTTAATGTTAAAAATTCTTAAAAATATTTAATGTGGACTTCATAAATTTAGTTGAAACAACAAAAGTATTTAGAGTTGTGAAAATAATATCTTTGAAGCTTTTTAAAATCAAATGGTTTGACATTTTTATTGTTTTTTACACCTTGTTATATTTAATACATACAAATAATATTGTTTGCCTTTTAGCAAACATTTGTTGAAAATTCTCCATGTACAGGTGCCAGATACCTAGAGAGTAAATTAATAAATAAGTCATTTATTTGCCCTCCATAAGCTCACACATCCAGTGATGAGTTAGATGAGGGAATAACTATTATACACATATAATGCCAAATGTTAAAACAGCCTTATCAGGGTTTACATTCATTTATAACTTCTAAGTAACTATTAAAGAATAGTAACAGGAGAAAAGGAGATAATAAAATCTTGAGGGAGGAGTGAAGACAAATAGAATGGACTGATGGTTGGTTTGATGTAATATTTTTTAGAAACGGCATGTAGTTCACTTTCCCTGAGTTCTTAATCCCAATGGGAGTTGTGGAGAGAAAGGCAGGGTAGGCCATGATTCTCAAAGCAGCAGGATCCTAGTTAAGAAATATTTATGCAGTATTTCTTTTAAACAGGGAACAAGAGATGGCATTGTGAAGATCAGCCATTGGACTACTGTGAGGATCAACCAAAAGGCTTAGGGACTTTTGGGAATCTGTCCTCTTTAAGGATTTCGCTGTCATGGCAAGGTGTGCCCCACATTAACGTAACATTTAGTATATGAAACTTCTTGGAAAAGAAAAGCACACACCCTCTGCGTTCTGAATTTCAAAACATCAATGTATTGGAACATAGACATTTTTCTGGTTTCAACCATTTTTATTAATATTTTGATAAAGTAAAAAATGCCCTGGGCAAAGTTAAACATGTAAGCAAGACTATATTCAAGGCTATATTTCAATAGGGGAGAAAAACCAAAACTCAGTCTGAAATTAACTCTGCTGAAACATGGATGCTAGTACATGGGGGTGGGGGGAAGGGATGGGGAAGGGAAGATAGGGAAGGTGGGAGGGAGGTATGGGGCCACGGTGTGTGACATACCTCTTGGGGGTGGAACACTATTAATAGAGGAACTTCACCCAGCAAATGCAAGCAGTATAACCTGGCTCATTGTACCCTCAATGATTCCCCAACACTAAAAAGTAAAATAAAATGAAATGTAGAATTTCTATTAAAAAATACAAATAAATAAATACTGGAGTGAAAAGGGAAATGCAGGCAATCTGTGTCTGCTAGTTGGTTTTATTAATGGAAAAGCAAGGGTAGTTTTGCAACTTTAAGCAATGTGACCACCAAAATGAGGCTTCGGCTACCCCACAGACAGAGAGAGATAGAGGAGCTGTCTCCCTTGATGTTCATATTTCAAAGATAAGGCTCTCAAGTCTTTGAGAAAAACATTACGGGGTTATATAACTGGCAAGAGGTTTTTAAAAAAAGACATATCTCAAAGGGATAGAGAAAAAACTTACAATTCCATGATTTCTAAAGTGATGCATGCTCCAGGAAAGAAAGGTCAGCCTGGAGTCAGGAAGAAGGCTTTGTAAGACTTAGTCAAATTGGAGGGAATATTAAGGCCAATCTGGTCCACTTCCACCTACATACAAGTTGACACAGTGATATAAAGGACTGTCTGCCTAAGAGCCAACAGGTAGCAAACATAGTCACATTAATGTTCCAGGAATGTGACAACTCCTGAAGCTAACGTTTTAGGGATTCTTCTGGCAACAAAAGGACATAGATCTAACACTTCCAGTCTCCGTGGTCTGGCAACCTTACATTTCCTTTGTGCAAAACTAGGTCAAAAGACACTCAGCATCCAGCTGCACCAAGTTGGAAGGTGTTTCAAAACTCCCTGCTGATACAAAGACCCAGATTTGGCTCTGCTTTGTAGAGGGCAGACTGGAGACAAAACTCCTCTCTGCTGCAATGGCCACTTTGGCCTTTGCTCCAACACAGGTATTTCCCTGGGTGGTTAATAAATTTTCAATTATGAGTTAATAGAAATGTGTTAGACAAGCAAATATCTTGTGTAGTGCTATTGGAAGAGTTATAGGTATGTCATAAAACAACATATTTCTTTGTTTTGGTATATAAAATGTAGCAAATTGTAACAATAGGAGAGATCAAGTGAGCAATTGTACAGGCGGGGAAGAATAAGAGTTATCCTTCTATATGTTTGTCTAGAGAGGCAGCTAACTGATCTCTAAGACTTTTCTTTAAAGAAAGATAAAAATAAATGCATGCCAGAAGAGAGAAAAAAATGAATTAGCAGGAATATTTGTAAAAGGGAAGCCATTTGAAAAAAAAAAATAATGTTTGAGAGGCTTTGGAGAAACTAAGAAGGATCAAGTTATGTCAAGACTTGAAAGTTAACTTTTAGCTATAGAATCACTGTGTTTAATGCAGATGGGTAAGAGTGATTTAAAATGACTTACTTAGAATTTCTCATGAATTCTGAAATGTCTGTGAGATTTGAAAGAATCATAGTAGCTAATTTATTTCATTGACATAGAAATTAAGATAAAGAATAAGTAAGTTAAGCAGCTGGCAATGAATGCTCTACTTAGGTAAGCTTCAATGATTATTGTTTAATAATTTTTTATTTGAGGCTTGGCGCCTGTAGCTCAGTGAGTAGGGTGCCAGCCACATACACGGAGGCTGGAGGGTTCGAGCTCAGCCCTGGCCTGCTAAACAACAATGACAACTCCAGTCAAAAATATCCACGTGTTGTGGTGGGCGCCTGTAGACCCAGCTGCTCAGGAGGCTGAGGCAAGAGAATTGCTTAAGTCCAAGAATTGAGGTTGCTGTGAGCTGTGATGCCATAGCACTCTACCAAAGATGATATAGTGAGACTCTCTCTCAATGAAAAAAATAGAAAAAAAAATTTATTTGAGGAGAGACCGATTTTCTTTTAAAGAATTTTATATAGTAAAATTTTTCTCATATTAAGACAGAAAACACTCTCCTTATTTCCTATTCTTTATTCATAGTCCAACAAATTTGTTTAGAGTAAAAATGAGATCAGGGGTTTCAGAGAGTTTCAGTGAGTTCAAGAGCACCTTGAGCAAGATCAGGACCCTTTCTCTGCTAAAAAAATAGAAAATATTCGCCTAGCATCTTGGCATATTTGTTATCACAGCTACTCCAGAGGCTGAGGCAAGAGGATCACTTAAACCCGAGTCTGAGGTTGCTGTGAGCTATAGTGATGCCACTGCACTCTAGACAGGGCAACAGAGTGAAGACTTTGTTCTCCCCCAAAAAACAAAAGAAAACAAAACACACAGAGAGAGAAAGAGAGATCATATTACCTTCCTGCACTCTTGGTGAAAAAATAAAATAGTTCAACCACTATGGACAACATTATGGCAGTTCCTCAAAAAACTAAAAACAGAACTATTGTATGACTCAGATATTTCACCGCTAGGTATAGCTCCAAAACCATCTGTATAGAGCAAATAGAAAAAAGTATCTGCACTCCCATATTTGTTTTAGTACAATTCATACTAACCAAGATTAGGGATCAACTGAAGTGTCTCTCAGTGGATGAGTGGATAAAGAAAATGTGATCCATATACACAGTGGGATATTATTTGGCCACCAAAAAAATAATTAAATCCTGACATTTGCAACAACATGGATAAACTTCTGGAGAATGTTATGTTAAGTGAAATAAGCCAAGCACAGAAAGATAAATCTTGTATGTTCTGATGGATATATGAGACCTAAATATTAAAATAACTAACCTCATAGAGATGAGAATTCCCATGATGCTTCCAGAGCCCAGGAAGGCTTGGGGTGTGTGTGTGAGGGGGTTTGATATAGTGGTGACAGTTAAAGAGAGTGAAAATATAGTTAGACAGAATGAATGATATTTGATAGTAAAACAAAGTGACTATAGTCAACAATAAGTTATGATATACTTTAATTAAAAAAAATGGAATTGAAATGTTCCTAACACAGAAATGATAAAATCCTGAAGAGATGGATACTTGCTTATTACACATCGTGTGCCTATATTAAACATGATTACTGATTTCTTGATTATTACACATTGTGCACCTATATCAAAACATCACAAGTACCCTATAAATACACACAACTGTCGTGTACTCATTGTAATTACAAATATGAAAAAAATTCTCCTCAGCTTTTCATGGATTAAACTGGACATAGTCCTATCTTAGCTACAGGAGTGTGCTAAATGCACATCACTTTCACATCACCAAAAAGTCAGAATATTGAAAATAAAATCATCATTAATTCTATAGTCATCTGCATGAAAATTGATAGGGTACAAATTCAATTAGCAAAAACCTTTAAACAAATTTAATGCAGAGAATTATTAGAACAGGGCATAGTGAAAAATCTCTTTGACTTTTTTTCTAAAGCAAGAAAATCTATGTATCACTGCCCACTTAATGGCATATTCTGGGTTATGTCGTGCCAAATGGACTTGAGCTTGGTAAACATTAACCCACATGTTATACAGTCTCTGTTCTATAGTTTTAATCATCTAGAAATAAGAACTATGATATTTTTTGTTTAATCTTCAATAAAGCCTTTTTTTGGTATAAGGAAATCAACATTCTACTATAGTTATCATATGGTCATCCTCAGAAACATAAGACAGAACAAAATATTAATGAGACTTTACTGTTTCATGTAACTGCTTTCCTATCACTTAGCAAGTCAGAGATGTATAGAACTTTACTCCATCTTGAACATTATAACTTTTATAGGTAAACATTTTTCTATGCTGAACATATGCAAAGCAGAAGTATAAAATATTTTTTAAGAATTACTTATTTCATATTTCAAGTAGGCATTGATAAAATCCTCGTGAGATAAATCACAAATGTGTTTATCTGTTTTGAATTAATATGAGGACACGTATGCACACATGCACATGTGTGTACACATGTGCATATATGTACTTCAAGGCTCTAAATTTCTTCATGCAGCCTAGTCATTGAACATTTTTCTCTACTTTATTGCTGCCCTTTAGAGTATCAGGTATAACAACATTTAAATGGAGTAACTCATAACAATCTTGCTCTCAAAATAGTTTGGTAGCTTATACTAACTCCCACCTTGCAATACCATCATTTGGTGAAGGATTCTATTCATAGTTCCTCCAAAAATAATGCTAGCTTCTTTCAAGTAGCAATAGTGCCTTGCAATTCTCTGCATTATTGCCTAATGGTCCTTGTCTTGTGAATGCACTGTATTACTCTCAAGTATTACTATATGCCTGCTATGCACTATGTCTTATAATAGGCTCTAAAAACCAATACGCTGAATTAGAAATATCTCTTACTTTTAAGAGACTCTCAAATTTAGCTCCAAAAATAACTATGTCCCAGGCTTGGTGCAGTGGCTCACTGCTATTAATCCTAGCACTCTGTAAGACTAGGCAGGTGGATCATCTGAGCTCAGGAGTTCACGACCAGCCTGAGCAAGACTGAGATGCCCATCTCTACTAAAAATAGAAAAACCTCGCTGGGCATTGTAGCGGGTGCCTGTAGTCCCAGCTACTGGGGAGGGTGAGACAAGGGGATCACTTGAGCCCAAGAGTTTGAGGTTGCCATGAGCTATGATGCTACAGCACTCTATCCAGGGCGACAGAGTGAGACTCTATCTCAACAAATAGATAGATAGATAAATAAATAATAGTTTTTAAAAACCTATGTTCTATTATCTTCTTTTTGTAGGAACATACTTTTTGACATACACAGCCTAGTATTTCCTCGTTAGAAAGTAGAACAAAACAAATGTTCGAGCTACTATATTGGTTTTGAGTATGAGCGCACACACGTTAGAATTTCAATTGTGTCCAAAGATTGATGATCGCCTTGTAAAAAGATAAGAAAAAATATAATGTATTTGAAAAGACTTTACTAAGGTTCATTATGTTTTAAAGTTGCTGTTAGTCTGATAAAAATTTCCTCCTGGGTTATCTCTTACATAGCCCCCACTCTCCTGACATGCTTGAAAATATACCGTGGCCATTGATGTGTAAGAAAATAGAGTTTTAACAAATATGGGAGATGGAATTGCAGAGTTACTAACAAACTGTCAGGTCCTGTAGAGAACTGATAAGGACAAGATTTAAATAAAGGAACTTGTCTATCTAGTAATGGTATTAAGAAGAGGGTAGAAAATTAAACTGCCAAATGGCAAACCTTTAATCATACTGAAGAGTTAACTTCCTTGGTAAAAAGTGTTTGTGTGCCACTGAAGTTAATTAAAGTCTTCATATATACTAAGAAATGTTAAGATAGCTTCTGCTTCCTGCCAGACATTAGAAAGAGATAAACACACGTGATCTAGGGCTGAGATGTTTAGTTCTGCTTTAATATTAAAAAGTGTATCTCAATATTTTCACCCTGGACTTTGCCATCAAACCCCGATCAGAATTTTTTGTGTGTAATTAAAAGTAAATTATTGTTTCATTTCTGTTATTGGTTTAATTCAAGTTATGTGAATTATGCAAGCATATTAGCAGAATATTAGTTTTAAACTTCAGGCTATCGCAAAATGGAAAATTATATGTTCATTTTAAGAAATTGAACTTTCAAAAACTAGTTTTATATTTTATTATTACTTTTTAGTTTAAAATATTGGTTAAAATAATTTTCATACAATATTTAAACAATCTTCAAATTCAGGAGTAAAATATAAAAATAATCAAAATAGAGTTAATAAAATCAGTGATATATTGTCCCCATATCCTTACCTTTCCATAACATCAGCAAGGAAGTTTGTGTTTGTGTGTTTGTGCATGTTTGTGTAAAACTATCTTGCTCTCAAAATAGTTAAATGCTACCTTATGAAATTAATTTGAGGAAAATTATTGTATCAAAACAGGCAATAAAAATGATCTATATTTTATGAATATATACATATTTGTTATTGTTACTGAACAATATCTTTTAGCTTTATGCTATGAGATTTTATAGACTGACTGCAAAAGAAAAAGCTGTGTGAATCGTGATATTTATGACCTTTGTAATAAGTGTTATGTATCTACTTCAATATCATTCTCAATTACTTTCTGGGTTTCCAAGTAAGGAAAAATCTTGTGGGTCTCATAACCAATTTTGTTTCTTTAAAAAATCTGTTTGGATTTTATCTTGTTGCTCTCTGTCTTATAATGTTGACATTATCTTCTACACTGGTTTTGAGAAGCTGAGGACTGAATCAGGTTTCACTGCACCAAATGTACACGGTATACACCATATATTCTGCATTCATCATCTGCTTGACTATATTTTCTCAGAGGTATTTCACTTTAAATCTTAAATATTTATACACTTCATTGTTTTGTTCGTGAGGCAATACAACATAGTGTGTAGAATTTAACACTAGAAATCTTGAATTTACTTTCGTTTTCACCAGAATTGATATTCCACTAAAATTCATTGTGATGAGATCAGACCAGGGTTCATTCTGATCGCTGGACATTTATTATAATTGGTATATACCTTTTTCCTTGTTTCCCATTAAATACTGTGAATAGCCCTTGGGCTCCTCCATGTTACCGTTTTAGCTCTTGATCACATATTTAGCTTTATAAAGACTTAAAATTCTTCAACTAGAAGAAAGGGAAGATAATAGTCCTTAAGTGAGTTAATTGTTTAAGGAGTCAGTGACCTTATACATTAAGCGGGCTTAGCATAAGGTTCATCGCATGGTAAGCACTCCATTGCGATGATTGTTCAGAGCATGTATTTCTGTAAGCTACTTCAAATCTTTGCCTACACCCTTATAAAAATGAAGATGAAAACTGAGAATTAGGGAGAAAATAGTCACTTTGCTCATCAAATATTTATTAATTTTGAGTCCAATTTGTTACACGTCTCAAAACCACAATAGGATTTTTAATGTGTAGTCAAGACTATGTATTCATGTAGAAGGGTAATTTTTAAAAATAAACACTGTCTTTGCAATTTTGCTACTTTATATATTTGAGTTATGTTCTTATGAATTATGTTCTTTAATAATACCATGTTTTATCTTAATTGACTCTTACAAGAACATTCTGAGATGAGTAGGTAGTCAATATGCTATTGCCAGAGAAATAAATGGTACCTTAACTCACAAGTCAACAAAATTACAGGAATGTGAGACCAGGATGAACATCTTTTCTACTAAATTTGCAGTTATTCATATTTTGTCTGCTTTCTATGAAAGGCAATGCTGCTTATATGAACTTAAGCTCTTGCTACATTGAGTAAAATTCCAAGTCTTCTATTGACTTAGTACCCGATGCCATCAAATCTGACTTTTTCTTACCATTAACATTCTTGTACATTAATTATGAGTAACCTGAGGAAAGTATGTACATGATACTCAAATGTAGCATTGTTTGTGATTGATCACAGGCCCATTAAAAGTGTCATCATTAGCCCGGGACATTCATAGTTTTATAACCTTATAATTTTAATTCTAATTTTATTCTATTTATCTGAGTAAGAAGGATTATTAAGAAATTACACATTTAACATTTTCATAGGAATTTTGGCGATACCTCACAATATTCACCTTTATTTTATAATAGAAGAAACGGAAGCCCCAACCTCATAAATGTTTCTAAATAACACATATCTTTGCAAATGCTGTTTACTTGAGTTTTTCCTGTTGATATTTTCCGTTTAAAATGTTGTGGAGGGCTGGCTTGGTGGCTCACGTCTGTAATTCATAAGCTTTGGCAGACAAAGACGGGAAGACTGCTTGAGCTCAGTAGTTTAAGAACAACTTGGGCAATGTGGTGAGACTTTGTCTCTACAAAACATAGAAAAATTAGTGGAGTATGGTAGCACATGCCTGTAGTTCCAACCACTCAAGAAGGTGAGGTCCAAGGATTGCTTGAGCCCAAGAGTTTGGGGTTTCAGTGGACAGTGATGACACCACTGCACTCAAGCCTGGGTAACAGAACAAGACACTGTCTTAATGTTTTGATAGAGACAATAATATATTTGATACTATTCACAGAGGGTAAGGGGAGAAAACAAGTAAAACAAGCAAAAAAAACCAAGCAAAACAAACTGATCACTGCCCCCTCAAGCCTATGGGGCGAAGCCCAGAGGAAACCAGGTTCATACTTCCTTGGGTTCTCTTTCAATGATTCCCACAAGGCACACTTATTTTTACCTGCACTGAGCTGACAAAGTGTAGGAAATGGTGCCAAACAGGGAATCTCATTAGAGATTTGGTGCCCAGAGTTTTTATTAGGTGCTAATCACATAGGCAGTCTCTGTCTGACACAAACCAAAATTACACATCCCCAGAAGGAAAAGGGATGTTTGGTATCAATCATACTGTTTGTACAAACAGTTTGTGCACAGTGAGCCATTCCTACCAGTTAATGGGAAAAGCGCTCTTCAAATCTAAATTCTCAGACACTCGCTAAGGGCAAACCTTATAAACCCACTTTCCAAGACTAGCAGTTCAGGCCTTCTGTCCTGATTCTTTTCTGCACAAGTTTTATTGAGACAAATAGTTAATTAAATAGAAGAAAGTAACTCTCCTAAATTACAATAAAATAAAATCTGTAAAAGGCACAACAGGGGCATTTATCCTTTTTATTTAGACTTTCACAAGATCTATGATAAGAAGCATCAACCATGCACACTAAACAATTTATATGTAATTCTTTTGTTGCTCTTAAATCATGACAATATTGTGCATACATATATAAACAAATGTGATAGTTATTATCAGTTATAAATAAAAACAAATTTCAATGTGTTCATATTCTTTTCTATTTAACTTCCTTTTTATAACAAGATATACATTTTATAAATCACCTAATATTGATATAAAAATATAGGTTTCAGGCTCAGTGCCCGTAGCACAGTGGCTACAGGTGCCAGTCACATGCACTGAGGCTGGCGGTTTTGAACCCAGCCTGCGCCAACTAAACAATGATGACAGCTGCAAAAACAACAACAAAAATTTAGCCAGGCCTTGTGGTGGATGTCTGCAGTCCCAGGTACTTGGGAGGCTGAGGCAAGACAATTGCATAAGATAATTGCCAAGAGTTTGAGGTTTCTGTGAGCTGTGATGCTATGATACTCTACCGAGGATAACAAAGTGAGACTCTATCTCAAAAAAAAAAAAAAGAAAAAAAAAAAAAAAATATATATATATGTTTCACTACCACAAAATGCTATTCTCTGATGCTTACTATAGTATTCCATAAATTTAAAAATATATATTAATAATTTGTTCTGATATGAATTATTTAAGTCAGTATGAATCCTTTAACTGCTGCTGATGATATTATTAAACAAAATTACTATATAATAATATTATTGATAATGAGAAATATAAACACCTCAAAGATTTTTATTACTAGAGGAAAATATGTCCTTTAATGAACTGACCTCTATGATCCTCCTTTTTCTACTACTGTATTTGATAATATTTGAATAGCAGGATCCATCTGAGTTATTTAAATTCTTAAAATTTAAATAACTATTTTGGTTTTTATTAGTGAAGTGTCTCTCTTTTATATCAAAACCATAGAGTATCTAGTTTAATTGGAAATTAATATATAATAATATCTTAATATTACTCTATTCACGGATCCATTCAACTGTGGCCTCCACTTATCTACTCTATTTTTTTTTCTTTTTTTTTTTTTTTGTTTAGCAAATCATTTGCTATGCCTGAGAGCATAACTTTAGATTACTCTTCTGTTTTAACTTTTTTGTGAAATATAAAATGAAATATTCTTTATCTAAGAAATACGTTAAGTTATAATGTAAGTAAAAGGTCATGCTTGAAAGCAAAGGCATTTGTCACCCAACAAATTACTAGTCAATTATTAAGGAATATGTTTCTTTAAAATGAAGAAATATGTAGATACGTCCTTCACCAAGATGCCAAACGTAGCCCTATCCACAATGGGACACATTAATATCATGATTCCTGGTTAGACATTGAGAAAAGTCCAGATCAACTGTACAGTGTCCCTGCCTAAAAGGGAGTGGGACACAGGAGGGGAGGAGGGTGGATGGGGGAGGGAGGGTGATTGCTGGGGTCACCTATATGGTTTATCTTACAAGGGTACAAGTGAAAGCAGAGTATGAATGTCTTAACTTAATGACTAAGAGAATGACATGAAGGTTATGTTAACCAGTTTGATGAGAGTATTTCAAAATGTACATGAAAACAGCACATTGTACCCCATGATTGCATTAATGTACACAGTTATGCTATAAGAAATTAAAAAAAAAATCTCATCTAATCATGGGATTTAATCCCAAACGAGAAATTTTGATAAACAACTCATCTGATTTTTTTTCACCAATACCAATTCTGTTCTTGATTAAAGGAAACCAAAGGAATGTGTAACAAGTAAATTTGATGTGTGATCCTTGATTAGTGACCAAAATTAAAAAAATAATAATAATTAAAAGCCATAAAGCAAACTCGTTTAATGTTTGGAGAAATGTACATTACAGCAAATACTATGGAATCAATTTTGTGTGTGTGTAATAATTATATTGCCACTGTGGGGGAATGCTTTTATTCTTAGCTAATACATGCTGAAGCTTTAGGTGTGAAATATGGTGGCTGAAAGTGGTTCTCAAACAATTTAGCAGCTGCAACACAAACACACATACACGCACTTGTTGAAGCTAGAACAAAGATACACGGGTATTTCTGGCACATGAAATTAGAAGTTCAAAGTGCATAAAACAGTTGCAGGCCTTCACTGCATTGTATAGGTCTTGGTTCACCTCGGTTTAGAGAAGGTCTAGCAAAACCATGTTTGGAATAATCTTGTGGCACATAGTATTTCATGATTTGAAAAGATTTTCACATTCTCTTCACTTATGTTTAGGCTGCTTGGAATTAAAGGAAGACACCATTGAGAACCTTCTCGCTGCAGCGTGCCTTCTGCAGCTTCCCCAGGTGGTAGAAGTGTGCTGCCACTTCCTCATGAAGCTTCTACATCCATCTAACTGTTTAGGAATCCGCGCATTCGCAGACGCTCAAGGATGCATTGAACTAATGAAGGTGGCCCACAGCTACACAATGGTAAGGAAATTTAATATGTTAGTAATAGACACACACACCATATTGTCAGAGGTGAAGCTAATTACTGTGATGACTTTGAACTTTTTTTTAATGTTTAAAATGGCACATTTTTTATACGAGGGAATACCATGTGCTGTATTATATTTTACTATTTCAAAGTACAAAAGACACTGTTTAATGGACTTTCTTGCTAATTTCTGGATTCTGCCTACTTGGAATTTTGAGGGATTTTTAAATCATATTTTTAAACCATATTTTTAAATTGTTCCTAGGATATCTATCTTGTTCTAGCCACTTCCGCAGGTACCTTGTTAAAATATTTTCTTAACAGTTTTCCTTCAATCTCTTCATCATAGCATATTGTATTTGCTATAGCCGGGCCACTATGATTTATGGAAAAAAAATTATAGTTATAATGTATTTTTTATAGTATACAGTCATATATAATGTTTGTTTGTATAATGAGTATTGTATTCCTGGGAACTCCTTTACTAAGGTAATACATTTAAATATATAACACAGCTTAGCTATGTTTTTGTAAATTAGACTTTCCAAACTATTGTCTCAATGAAAAAGTTTACATTGAATGAATATCCATCAGTAAATATTCTTATAATAAAGCCTTTCATACACACAAACATATACACACAGTATATATAGTATTTCTATTTGTATTTATTTCATATATGTCTGTATTTTTAACTGCTTTAGAGAGATTTCAAAAGTCCTTTGAACTATAAATTTTAAATGTGTGAACTTTGGAGTGTGTTTTTTAATAGTTTTTTCATTATAGAATAGAGTAACCAATTGCAAGTCTCATACCTATCATATTACATAATATACCTAGAATTAATCATTCTAAAAGCACCTAGTACAGTGTCGGCATAGAGGCTCCATATGCCAGCCAGATTTGCTAATATTATTATTATTGCTGTTGTTTTGAGTATTGTTACTTTTTGAATATCATTATTGAAACAACTAATTATAAACTTTATAGAAATTTTTCTTTTGAACTCAAATGAAGAATTTATATGAGATGAATATCATTAAGTGTAATGATTGCTATTTATTTCAAAAGTCATATTTTGAAATGTTACACTTTTGCAAATTACTAATGAAAGTCAACCACTTAACAGTATTGTTATTTTGAGACAGAGTTTCAATATAATTTTTATTTTCTTTCTTAATTATTTAAGCAGATTAATACATTAGATTAAAAATGTAGAAATAAAAAGTAGATACGTGATTTTATAATTGTATTGCCAAATCCTTCTTTGGAAATATTGGATGACAGACACGATACTACTTTTGAAATGATATGAACCATATAAAATCAATGTAAACAAATCATTCATCAACCAAAATATCAAAGTCCAGCCGCTGTCATTTAATTAGGCACATTTCATTACATTCAGGAGTTCCTGGCTTAGCGAAGCCAAAGAACAATATGCCTCCATATCCAGAGGGATAATGGTCCCTTCTGGTCTAGTTTGAAATTATTAATTTAGTAATAAAAATGTTTTCCTCACAGCTGCTTGGGCTGTTCCACAATTTATCATACAAAGTAACAGCATTTCTCTCTTTAGAGACTGCAATAAAGTATAATTTATGGAAAAATGTATTCATAACAGAAATATAGAATAGTTCAAGGACATTTTTATTCCAAATGACCTTGTATTAATTTTCTTCTGAGACTGTCCATAGCTTATGTGTTTTGTTATTATAATTTTGGAAATGTTATTCCAATAATTTTGGAAATGTGAAGCTCCAGAATTCTGTAGAAGTTCATGGTCACTACCTTAGAGAAGAAAAATTATTGACCAGTTATATTCCTAGATCTCTGTTTGTCCTTCATTCTAATAATTTACAATTCATCTGATATTATGACTTCCCATCACATATTTGCCCGTGATCTTTGTCTAATCAGGCACATGCCCTTATCTACACTAAGCAATCTGTGCTTTGAAAGCCAACATATTGTACTATGATGTTTTTCCTACTTAACTGTCTTAGTAGCAAATCACTCCAGTTTTCCCACTACATCTGGGATGGAATTAACTTCTCTCTTGGTTGTAATTATGTGTTTGATTGTTTAGTACATAAGTAACGCTTTTTCAAAGAAATCAATTCCTTGCCAAAAATCTTTAGATACGAATCTGATTTTAATGTCCAGACTATAACTTCATAGTCCTTTGCTATCTACATGATTTTCTGTGTCTAATTTGGAAATGTTATTATTTATTTGGCATCAGTTATCAATTTTGTGTGAATGATTCCAAAATCTATTCAGGGAAGGTGACTCGTCTTGGCAGTGATTCATATGCAAAACACTGGAAAATTTTGATTGTAAGCTAATATTAGGCCTCAGTGTGGAACTAATTCTAAAGCATTAGTGCAAAGTTTTGGCTGCTGCATGAACATAAAGATAGCACCAAAATCATTGAAGGAAATAGTCTCATTGTACCTGATTAATTATGAAACCTGTGCTTACCTCTGAATTTCTTACTGTAAAATAGATGAGAAGGGTGAAGAAAAGTTGAAACAAATGGTTACCTGTGAACGAATACAATTAGGGAATGAAAATAGCTAGCTATTCATGTAGTTGGTAAAATAGCATTGTGCTTAACACAGCAATATTTAAATGTTTTTCATTCCCTTTTTTAGTATTTTAGTAATGCAGTTCTCTGTTCAAATTAGTTTATAAAAGCATAACTTTAGAATTGACTTGCTCTTAGTAAAGATGGATGCGATGTCATGAGGGCTTCTCTCCTCTGCTCTTTCCTTCTCTGCTCAATTGTCTGTTTCCACCGATCATCAGTTACCACTTCACTCCAAAGTCAGCTCTACCTTTTGGAGGAAAGCCCTGGAACCCCATTTTCATCAATCCTTTTTCCAGATGGTCTGAGTTAGAATTTGCCAATTCATGCAAGAGATGGAAGGTGAAAGAGAAGAATCAGCCATTACTGTCTACAGGCACATGCAGGCAGATATTTAGGGGAAAGGAAAAGAGGAATAACTTCCAAGCGACTCCTTGAAACTGTTTACTTCACTCAGGCAGTTGTTGGGGGCCAACTGGATGTTCTTAAGCAACACAGTATCTGTGCATACTGTTCTTGAGAACAATTCATGTGGAAGTGAAGCTGGAGAGCGGTAGACTCCAATTCCCTTTGCACAATCTTAGATCAAACTTAAATCATAGAGTCGTTTCTTTTTCAGTAATATCTTCAATATGTAATCCAATGCCGCAGGTTCAACCGCCGCATTCCAGTATGCACAGTCCTGCACCTTAGCTTCCAAAGCACTGCGCAGGTGGTTTTCCTTAAAAATTAAATGGAATTGGCTCATCACCCATAGCACAGGGGTTATGGTGCCAGCCACATACACCGAGGCTAGAGGGTTTGAACTGGGCCCAGGCCAGCTAAACAACAATGATGACAACTGCAACAAAAAATAGGTGGGCATTGTGGTGGGTGCTGTAGTCTCAGCTACTTGGGAGGTGGGGCAAGAGAATGGCTAAGGCCCAGCAGTCTGAGGTTGCTGTGAGCTGTAATGCAAGCACTCTACCGAGGGAAACATAGTAAGACTTTGTCTCAAAAAATAAAATAAAATAAAATAAAAAAAAAAACTTAAGTGGAATTGATCTCACTCCTCCTACACCTTTGTGGTACATTTGCTCACACTTTACTCAGATATCAAATTCTAAATAACCTCTCACTTTGAAATTTAAGTGTATTCAGGCCAAAGAAATATCTTTAAACTTCTTATGGAATTCTCTCCCTCATTTGAAATCGTAACATTCCTTTCTTTGGGACTATGTAATTTCATAAACATTCTTATACAATTTTTTTTTATTCTTTGTGACTCGTCTTCATAAATATATTGCAAATTCCATTATGACCGACAATAAGTAATTTTTGCCAAATTATTTTATCCTGACAAAGCAACAAGTACATTATAAAATATTCATCGATTCCCATTTTTGGAGGGGAATTCTTTTAGAATTGTGAATTCCAGCAGTCTTGAATTCACTCATTCCACAAAGCTACTTATGATTTACCTCTGCTATTCTTCCCAGTAACATTTTCTGCCATTTTTTCCCCTGCTCACAGAGATTTAGTGACACTGACTTTCTTACTGTTTTTTGACTATATTACAAATAATATCATTTGAGGACCTTTGTGCTTGGTCTTTCTTCCTTCTGCTGGAGATACCCTTCCACCAAAAATTTACAGCTCTTTTCCTCTGTCTCATTCAGAACTCTGCTCAATTGTCACTTGCACAGAGATTTCTTCTATGAATATTCTGTATAAAGTGACACTACCCTGAAAACGCTCCCTTACACTTGTTTATCTTGCAGTACTCATTAGTCCCTGGCTTTATGTTATTTATATGCTTTTGTTATTGTATATAAATAATACAGTAGCTTAATATAGTAGGTTCTTGGTATCTTCTTTTAAATTTTTATAACCTAAATGCTAGATAAATGAATGTACAGTGTAGTAATTGTTGAATGAATAAGTGAGGTGACTGTTGATTACTAGGGACCAGTAGTCAGGGTCAGGATGCTCTCATTACGTGGCACAGGAAATTCAATGGTGAACAAAGTAGATAGGATATTGCTGGTAGAGTCAAAGTTAATATGTTGAATGAAAATAAATTATCGCTATAAATAATTATTATATATGCCCAATTATATGTGTGTGTATGCTATATATATACATATATAAAATGCTACCAGGAAAAATTATAAGATGCTAAAAGAGAGTTAAACAGAAAAGTATCCTCAAGTAAGTGATGTTTAAAGGAATTGTAAAGGATGAAGGAAAATTAGCCAGGTACAGAGTTGTCTAAGGAATGCTGCTGACAGGGAAGGTGGATATACGAGTGATCTGAGGTGGCAAAGAGCTTGTTCTGTTTAAGGAAATTCAAGTGAGATGAGATGGACGGTGAAGAAGAAAAAAAGTAGGTTATGAGGCTGGAGAGTTCAGCAGAATCAAATTTTGCAGGGTTGTGGAGACTTAGTTACAGATTTGGGTTTTCCTCTTGAGTATACTGGTTTACTACTGAGTGTTTTAATCAAGTAATGACCAAAATATATAATTTTAAGATGCTCATCGGACTGGTATGAGAAACAAGAGGAGGGATCAAGAATAGAGTGCGTCACTGTGGGGTCATATGCGTACCCATAATTCCCGCTGTGCACACACGCACGCACACACACACACACATACACGCACGCACACACGCACAGACTGAGAAAGAAAAAGAGAAAGCAAATTCACTCTCGTTTCTGCCAGTATATAAACAGCAGGTCCACTGAGTTCAAAGCTAACCACTACTGGTGCTGATGGCACCACAAGTACGATTTATAATATGTATCTGGAATTGTTCTAGGTATTAAACATATTTACTGAATTTGTTCCTTTCAGAATTCCTGCAAAGCATGTACTAGTTATTTCTATTCTAAAAATGAGAAAACTCTGGTTCAGAGATGCTAAATAATTTTTTCAGGATTCATAGATAGAGCACGCTGGAATGGGTATTAAACCCAGTACTGCCTTCCTACAAATTTCATGCCTTTTTATGTGCTAAAGAATATACAATCATTATATTTTTCCCATAATACTAAGTCAGATTCTTGATTCTTGATTCTAAAGTATAAAGCATGGATTGCTTTCAGAAAAATGGATACTGCAAAACTGAAACAGAGATGAGAGCAAAGGAGTCTCTGAAGAATCTCAGTTTGTTCTCTTTTTTAGTTTTAGCTTTTGTTTTTTTTTTCCATCATTTTCTTCTTCATTCCACCCTTATTTTCTGCCGAGTGCTACCTGCATGATTTATAACATTTCATTAGTTTTAGGGCGAAAGCACAGACAGTGGCAGTAGGACTAATTAGAAGCTACTTTGTTCACGAGAAGCTCGAGAGGTGGAAAGCAGTTACCTGGAGTCTAAAGCATTTCAAAGTCAGTGTTAGAGAAGCTGCCCTTTCAGAGTCTGGTAGAGGTTGAAAATTATACACATCCTTCACCTGCCCTTCAGAGCCACTAGGACGATGCCTGCAAAAACAAACACATTTTAATTACATGGCTTCTGTTCATGGTTTTGAAACACCTGACATTTCTCATGGTTTCTAGCTAGCAGGAGGCTTTTTATCTTTACCAAAATCTCTCTTCTCCTAAGCCATAAATTAGAGTTAGTTTTGGAAGAACACGTACAATTTAACTTCACATATCCTTTTCTAAGTTGACAAAATGACGGTCATTTCACCCGTATATTTCTAAAGATTACCGTTGAGACATGAGTGCTAAAATTAATTTGAATGTCTTTTCTTTTTATTCATCACTTCAGGTGACTCCATCCCGTGTCTCCGATGCATTCAAGATCTTAGTGACAAGTCTAAGTTACATACAAGTGACAAGCTGAAAATTATCAAAATTTCATTCTCAGAATATCATTGTACGTTGATACAAAATAAAAAGACGAGGGCAAGTATAATGAGCAGTTTGGAGGGCAGCTGCCGCTGAGGTTTATTGATCAAAGAGGCGGCAGAAGCCGCAGCAGAAAGGAAGTCACCCTGTTCCTTTGTTTATTGTTTTCCTTTTCACTTTTCCTTCTCTCCAAATCAGATAGACTGTTCTTTTTTCTTTTTTTACTATCAGAATCAAATTCACACAGCTATTGCTACTCAAGCATTACTTTAGATCTTCAGGAGTTCTTGACAACTTTTTCCAGGCAGTTTTTATTTTTGCTTTAAATCAGAGTCATTGGTAAAATCCTTGTCCTCACTTTCACTTTTTAAAAATGTTATTTCTTCTAGCTCTTTATAAAATGCAAGAATATAGCATTCAGTCCTTAAAACCACACACACCCACCCCCAATGCAAATAAATCTATTGAAGGTGAATTAGGTCCAGCACATTGAAATATTTGTAAGAGTTGCCATGCTTCAAGTTGATGTGGCAACAATATAACTTAACAAAGATTCAAGAAGAAACATTAATATTTAAACATATTCTAAAAACATAGGTTTGAATTTACAAGTAGTCCCTAAGTACTTAGTGATTTCCGTCTTTTAATCTTTAGTATTCCCTTCTATGGAAAGTAATAATTGTTACATTATTCAAGGAGTTTCAAGGGGTCCTCCTTTGAGATGTCAGAGGAAGAAAGGCAGAAAGTTTGCTTACAAGGTCCTTTCATTTTACAAAGCACAGTCTTCAACAAATGGAATCAATAATTTGCTTTTATTCATATAAGAAGCAAATCATCAGTTTTATGCCTATGAAGAGCTCACTTTATTATACTAATTTACACCTTATGAACTGAGATAAAATATTTATGTTTTCTGATGAAGTGATGCATGACAATAATTTCATTCTATGCTTCACTTTCTAGATTTTTCTTACAGTATCATTTCTCTACTAAGGACTCTACTTAAGATCTTTAACAGTAATCTTTTTTAAGAGGAATAAAAGGTAGAGGGATTGATTATGGTACAAAAGAAACACGATAAGTCAATCTTTTGCCTGAAGGGGAAACCGGTCTGCCCTTTGTTACAGGCACTTAGTAGAAATCAGGCATCTGCACTCTTAAGGAAGGATTACATAAATTTATTTGTAAAGTCTTTTAACACCCAAGGAAAAAGTCACTTCTAATAGAATATTAGACATTTACCCTAAACCCCAAATTATTCTAAGTATATTAAAGTTAAGCACTAAGCTAACTACATGTTAAGTAAGAGCTAGACTCTTACTTACTTAACATTAAGTAAGTAAGTAACTCTTACTTAACATTAAGAGCTAGACTACATGAGGTAACATACTGCACCTGTCTTATTCACAGTTGTAAACTACATTAGTATGATAGATTATCTTACTGACCAAAGGAAAAAAAAAACTGAATATGTTGGTAATTAAATAAAATATTGTGACCTAAATATTTATTAATAACATCTTAAAATTTATGACATTCCTTAGAGTTCAATTTTAAAACAATTTATGTTATGATAGACTACCAAAAAAGTTTAAAAAGGTGAAAATGGCCAAAACCTTGGCATACATACTGTGGAAGTGATTTCAATGGATACATAGACTAACTAAGATAACTTCTTCAGCCTTCCTTTAAACCATGGTTCAGAATCTAGGCTGCATTCTTTTATTTGTCAATTTTGTCCTGAATATGTTTCCATCTTTCTGTTTTAATTTAGGCCAGTAGTCTTATTTTTGTACCTAATTTGTTTTAAAATCTTACATTATCTTCCTGTTATCTTCCTGACCTCTGAAGGCATTTGAGATTTTTTTTTTTTTTTCAATTTTTGGCTGGGGCTTGGTTTGAACCTGCCATCTCTGGCGTATGGAGCTGGAGCCCTAAATTATGGCAAATCTTGAAATTGGGAAGTACAAGTTTTCCAATTTTGTTCTATTCAAGTTGCTTTGGCTTTTTTCTTATTCTAGATGTTATCAATATTTTTGGTCACTTGTATTTTCATGTGACGTTCAGGATTTGCTTGTCAATTTCTATGTATAAGCCAGTTGAGATTTTGATAGGAACAGCATTGAATCTATAGATAATTTGGGAGCAATTTTATCTTAATGTTAAGTCTTCTCAACCATGGACAAGAGATGTTTTATAAGAGAATAGAAGTTCTTGTTTTCTAGATGCCCCAGAGCTTTTTACTTGGACTGTTAAAAATGGCAATTCATTTTCCAACAAAAACTATTTTAAAAACTCATAATATTTAACATGCCTTTTTCATGCCATATAATCAATAAATTTCATAACCTGAGCCATGTACTCTTCCTTGATTTCCCCTCAGATGCACTTCTAACTGGGTAGGTGTGGGCAGTGTGCTACCCTTGGAATGAGGATGTCAGTTCTACATCACAGAAAACATATGGTCTGGGAAGTTTGAAGGTATTTCCTTACATCAGACCAAAAAGCTACAATTATTAAGATTAATATAATAATTAAACATAAATTTTCATTTATATAGTATTTACAATTTGTAAAATATTATGTAGGTTTAAAAGAGGAGGAATTTGTTCTACAGACTCACTTGAAAGGAGGTGTGCTATGTGAGGGCATGCATGTTGCATTTGACTGTTTTTAATATACTGCTCTATGAGGTGGAAAGTAGGTGGCTGACTTCTAAACAACAGGGTCTACATTTTCAAGAAGTGATACTATGACTGTAAGACAAAGTGAAAACCATAAACTCACACAAATGAATACTGACACAAGACCAAATGATTTATTTATGTCATACTTACATTAAATGAAAGTAACGACAGGACAATAATAAAAATTTAAGGAGACCAAAATCACTCCAAAAATAATGCTGACTCCATCATCCTGGGCCATAGTTGTGATCTATTCTTCATATGAAAGTGTGAGTGATTGTAAATTGGTTTCATAATAGTATTGAGTACAGGGGATATTTTTTCTTCCATTCTTGAGATACTTTACTAAGTAGAATATGTTCCAGCTCCATCCATGTAAATGTAAAAGAGGTAAAGTCTCCATCTTTTTTAAGGCTGCATAATATTTCACGGTATACATATGCCACAATTTATTAATCCATTCATGGGTGGACACTTGGGCTTCTTCTATGACTTGGCTATTATGAATTGAGTGGCAGTGAATAATCTGGTACAAATATCTTTGTTATAAAGTGATTTTTGGTTTTTTGGATATACACCTACTAGAAGAATTGCAGGATCAAATGGAGTATTTGATACTCAGTAGATCCCTGAGTATTCGCCATACTTCTTTCCAAAAGTGACGTATTAATTTGCACTCCCATCAGCAGTGCAGAAGTGTTCCATTTTCTCCACATCCACTCCAACATCTGTAGTTTTGGGATTTTGTTATGTGACCCAATTTTACTGGAGTTAGATGATACCTCAAAGTGGTTTTCATTTGCATTTCTCTGGTGATTAAAGATGATGAGCATTTTTTCATGTGTCTGTAGGCCATGCGGCTATCTTCTTCAGAGAATAACTTGACTTCTGTTCAAGTCCCTTGCCCACAATGAAATGGGATTACTTGTTCTTCTTTTATTAATAAGCTTGAGTTCTCTGAGGGGAAGAGGGAGGTCAGATCGAGGGAGAGTGAATAGTAGGATCACACCTATGGTGCATAATGCAAGGTACTTGTTGGATTTATTAAGTATAGATATAAATGTCTTAACACAATAATTAAGTACATGAGATGAGATTAATCAGTGTGATGTAAACCTAATTCTATATGAAATCAGCACATTGTACCACATACATGCATTAAAGTATACATGATCTATGCATTTATGATTTAATTAAAACAATGATTGCCGAAATAAATTTGTAAAGTTAAAGACAAAACTGGTTAATGTCATGGAAGGCAATAAAACCTTGAACATTAGAGTTTATATATTTCACAAGGCAGACATCATTTGCGACTCTCAATATTCTGCGAATTAATGTATAATTTCACAAAGCATAGGCCCTAATTAATAGAGGTGGTAAGTCAGGCAAAGCTATAAGTCCCCTAGAAAATTAGATAAGTCTTCAATGGTACGTGTCAATGTTTCCATGACATTAAAATGATTGTCATCCATGTGTCTTATGTACAAATGCCGCATAATATTTCTTACAAAATAGAGAGCAGCAAGGCAGGATAAAAGAAATAACAGTGTCTTTATAATTTGATTCAAATAGTAATATTTATAACTATAGATTACTGTAAAAAAGGCAATATTCTAAATGTTTTAGGATATGTTTTATTAACTATTTAAACCCAACAATGCTGTGAGACAGTGTCTTTACAGTTAGTAAATTTGAAGCACAAAAAATGTTAACTCACCCCACAGTACTCAGCTAATAAGTGGTAGAGCCAGAATTCAAATTATGCTTGGACTGTTAATTACCTCCCTCCAGCTGGCCTCCCCTCTGCCGTCCCCCCCTCTGCCGTCCCCTCACCCTCCTCTTCCCTTCTTTATTCTGGGTACACAGTTATGATTTAATAAAAATAAATAAACTAGGTACAAGACTATTGAACTCTATTGTCTCCCACTGACATTCCTCCTTAGGGCCTGATTCTTCCTCAACTATTTTAATGCTTTAAATACATCTCCCTTCCCAGGAGTACCTCTTAAAAGCACCTCAAAAAGTAATATAATAGTGATAATAGTGAAAATACTATTTGTTAAAATTAGCACTTTAAAAATACGTGTAAAATAAAAGCACCTTTAAACTGTTGTATAATTTTAGATTGATGTATAACAGGCACCTTTTTTTTTTTTTTAAATTTAAAACAGAGTCTCATTCTATTTCCCTGTGTAGAATGCTGTGGCATCATCATAGCTCACAGCAACCTCAAACTCTTCAGCTCGAGTGATCCTCTTGCCTCAGCCTCCTGAGTAGCTGGGACTATAGATGCCCATCACAACACCCATCTATTTTTTCTATTTTTTTTAATTTTTCTAGTTTTTAATATAGACAGTGGTCTTGCTTTTGTGCAGGTTGGTCTTGAATTCCTGATCTCAAGTAATCCACCTGCTTCTGCTTCCCAGAGTGCTAACATTATAGGTATCAGCCACCCACACCTGGCCTATAATAGACACCATTAAAATTGTGAGCTTTCTCTACAATCACGTATGACAAGGACCCCAGCACCTGCCCCTTCAACTATGTCACCACCAACGTAAACACGCCTGAACCTCCATTACAGTAAGGAACCACTTCCTCCAAGCCACAGAAAGGCTGTGACAAGTTTAAAAATCTAATGGTATTTTTATGTCCCAATTTTCATCAGTGTTTAACACTAATGAATATATTCTTGTTGAAAGTCTCTCTGACCTTGAGTTTTAAGGAAGCCTTCATTACTATTCTTTCTCCCTTACTATATCCTGAAACTGATTTATTCCCATTCTGCTTAGAGGTCATTACTCTGTTAAACATCTTATTCTGGAAAAAGTGGTGGTAAGAAAAGAGATGAAGAGGGGTTGATTATTAGGTACCAAACTGCAATTACATAGAAGGAATACGTTACGTGCTCCACAGCACAATAGGGCAACTATAGTTAACAATTATTCATTGCAATAATACATTGCAAAATACCTAGAAGAGAAAATTTGGAATGTTCCCAACACAAAGAAGTGATAAATGTCTGAGGTGAGGAAAACCCTGATTTCCCAGATTTGATAATTACACATGTTATGTTTATATTAAAATATCACATGTGCCTCATAAATATGTATAACTGTTATGCATCCCTAAAATTAAAAA
>NW_003852431.1:15982841-15985060 GCF_000181295.1 Otolemur garnettii
GCTCCAGCTGTTTACCTCTTGAATGTCTATCTTTTACTCCTTCAATGGTGGAAACTATTGAGAATAGTCAGAATTTTGTGTTTGTAATATACTGTTCTTTGTCATATATTTATTACATATGTTGTAACTCTAAGAATATGTTGTCTAATTTTTCTTACCTTTGAGCCTTATAGAAATCATATTAAATCATAATTTCTAGAAAGAATAAAATAGTGTTTCATCATTTATGCTTTCTATATTAGGTGATTACCTTCCTTATTCAAAATTTGATTAAGTCTATTTCCAGCTTAATATTTTTTAAAGGTTCCCATAAAGCATAAATGCAAACCATTAGTATACAGTGTGTTTATAAACTACCACTGGTTCTTTTAGTCGTCTCATCGTATTTCCCTATAATACCTATTGTTCTTACAACTTACCGGATATTTGCTATTTCCCATCACTTTATATTTCATCACTTTGTGTCCCTATACATTATTATCGTTCTATTAAGAATGTCTTATCCTTGTTCCTGTGTGCCCTTAAAATTTCAATTTAATTTTCATCTCTAAAATGTAACTTTCTAAATAAAGCACTGTCATAATTAACCTTTGCCATCCCACTAACACTTATTTTATGCTGCTTTCATGAAACCTGGTCCTTATAGCTATTGCAGAATGTACTACATTTTATGCAATTTGTTATTCCTAATTTTCATCAGACACTACTATTTTAAAAGCTAGAGCCTATTGATCCACTTCACATAAAATTTTTAAAAAATACTGTTTTGATTAGTGTTGAACAAAGGAAAGAATATTGGATTTGACATGGAGCCTTGCATTACGCACAATAGGTGAGGTCCCACCAATACCCTCCAATACCCTCCCTCTACCTGGCCTCGCCCCTCCCCTTTCCTCACCCTTCTCTTCCATCCTTCATTCTGGGTACACAGTTATGATTTAATGAAAATAAATAAGAAGGAATATTGGAGTGAGTGTATGTGTGAGGAAACAGGAGCACAAAATCCCTCACTATAATTAAAAAGGTAAAAATAGAAAGAGGGGGAGGATTTGGAGACCTATCTTCACTTTGAGTAAAAATGACCAATTTTATTAAGTCAGGAGGATGTATTTGGAACACTATAATCATTTCAGAAATAATTATAAGCCTGCTTTAATTAGACCAAGCCAACCGTCCATCTATACATGGCAAAATTTTTTAATAAACATTCATTTGAAACACCTAAACCACTACCGTGCAAGTCTGAGATGGGCTGGATAGAGTCTCATTATTGTACTCACAATGAAGGCCAGAGACTGTGTCTGCATTCATAGACTTTCTAGCAGACACATCCATTATAAATGATGTTGCAGACAATAGCAATGACTTGACCTGCTACGTAACCTTATCGTATCAGATTCTAGTAAGGTGTTTATAATGTTTCTTTTACTGAAGAAAGAGGTTTTTAGCTTCTTTCAAAAGAAAAATTCTATTGTAATTGGAACCTGGTTTTAGTCTTTACTAGTCAAATTTTCTTCTGGAAAAGAAATAGCTGTACCCTTTTATTTGGTCAGTAAGATCATGTGCTCTTTAACACACAGAAGCTTCTTCATTTTATCTTTCAGGTCGGTGCTGAAACAGCATGAATTGCTAGTTGTTATGTAGAAATACAATTTAAGATATTCTAAAATAAGGTTAGAATTTATGACTACTTAAGTATGTGTACATTTAATATTCCTGTTTATTTCATAAACAATATTAATGGTGCATACAGAAGATATAACTAATTTTTGTGAGGTATATTGTGTCAAGGATAATATGTAAAAAAAAACTAAACTTTTGGTTTTTTGTGTGAGAACATTTTTGAATGAAAATTTTCTAATGAATAAGAATCTTTTTCCTTTGTTGTTATTTTTTGCTTAGTGACTACTTTAAGGATGAAAAGGCCCATTCATATACCAACTTGAAGAAGCAGCTTCTAATTTAGAGACATGGCAGGTCATGGCTGGGCCATAGAGAAATGAGAGCACTCCATCTATATTCCAGTAGCTAAACCTGAATATTAGAAAAGAATCAATCTTCTCCTAAGTGGCCTGAGGTGATCTATGAAAATGGTTCACTGTTCACTTTACCTAGAAAACCCCACAAAGTCATGCAAGTCAAAAGGCTCAAATCTTTGTGTTCACTTTAAGAACACACGTGAAACTGCCCAGGCCATCAAGGATATGCATATATGAAAA
>NW_003852431.1:15985310-15994114 GCF_000181295.1 Otolemur garnettii
GAACTTACAGAGCCCATGGTCGCATTAACCCATACATGAGCTCCCCCTGCCACATCAAGATGATTCTTACTGAGAAGGAGCAGATTGTTCCCAAACCAGAAGAAGAGGTAGCACAGAAGAAAAACATATCCCAGAAGAAACTAAAGAAACAAAAACTTATGGCACGGGAATAAATGCAACATAAAATAAATGCAAATAAAAGTAAAAAAAGAAAAGAAAAAATCAAAAGAAACATACCTGACCTTTTTATTTTTTACTTATTTATGCCAGAAATTATAACCTAAACCTGTGATAGGTCTGGGTCAAATATAGAAAACAAAACACTTAATAGCTCAGTGGATTATTTTGGTAGGTGATCTCTGAATATTGCTTCAGGCTGCTCTGGCCTGGTTGTTTAGTTCTAGGGCAAGGTTAAAATCTCAGGACACTCAGCTTAGTCTTAGACCTCCTTGAAGGCCTGGCCATGTTGTGGCCATTAGGGATTCCATCTATTTGGAGAGAAAAGGTGTGTCATCGTATCCAGAATATGTTTTCTTACCATCTGTTTTATTTTTTTTTTCCACCCAAGCACTCCAGAGCTAAAAGAGAAAACACATCAGCAAAATCTAAGCATTTAGTTTAAAGTCTATGCAGATAACTCAGGCCATGTCAGCTAAAAAAAAAAAAAAAAATCCAGTCAAAAATTCAGTGAAGGGAGTCCAGATGGGGGCTAGGAGCAGTCTGCACGTGCCTCTCACAAGGAAAGGATGAAAATCTACAGGTAGATGCCTGACTTTGGATGGGTCTTCTTAGAAGAGCATTGTGAATCACCAGAGAATTAATGGGGGGCAATTAGAGTCAAGAAGTGATGGTGTCCTCTGCTCGGTAAGATTGGAAGGAACTGGGGAGGTGTCCACACAAGGGGAGGAAGGAGGAGAGAATCCTGAGCACTACACTCTCTCCGTGAACACTATACCTGAGTAGTGCCCTCCCCCCCAAAATCCCATCCCCCACAGACCTCCAGAGGAAAGAGCAAGCTGCTTGGAGTCTGTGCAGCAACACTGCACTGGAGAGGAGGCACAGCACGAAACCGGTAGTTTGCCTTCTTGGGTTGATGTCCCTGATGTCATTCTGAGCTCTAAGTTTCATGTCTTCTGAGAGCACAGGGCTCAGATTTACACCAGTCATCTACAGATAATTATGGCCCGGGCAAGAAGAGTGCAAGGAGAGTGGATATTCTTGTCTGCCCAGTGCCTGGGAGCCAAGAACCCCAGTGGTGGATTGAGCAAAGTGGCTTCACAGAGACCACCTGAGAAGCTCCACAGTGACTGCCTCTGTAGGATGTGGATAGGGCAAGAGCCACAGCTGCCCAGTGGCCCAACACTATGCCCCAACACCAAGGCTCCCATGCTACAGAAAAATATAGAATATACTTAACCAAAGAGGTAAAAGATGTCTACAAAGAGAGTAGAAAATACTGATGAAAGAGATTATAAATGATATAAACGGAGAAACATCAATATTGTTAACAAGTTCATACTAGCTGAAAGAATTTATAAATTCAATGAAATAGCCATCAAAATACCAAAATCACATTTCATAGATCTAGAAAAGAATAATTTTAAGAATAATTTGGAACTAATAAGGAGCCCAAATAGCCAAAGGATTCATAAGCAAAATGAACAAATCTGGAGGCAGGATGTACTTGACTTTAAATTATATTACAAGGCTACAGTAATCAAAACAGTATGGTACTGATATAAAAGTAGAAAAATAGAACAATGAAACAGCATACAGAACCCAGGAATTTCTACATGCAGAAGAATGAAACAGAACTCCTGTCTCCTGCCACACAAAAGAAGTAATTCAAGATATGTGAAGAACTTAAATCTAAGGCATGAAACCATAAAATTACTGTGAGAAAATGTCGGAAAAACTTTTCTAGATATTGGCCTGGGCAAAAGAGTCTATGACTAAGACCTCAACCATACAAAAAATAAATAAATGGGCATTAAACTTAAAAGCTTCTGTACTGCAAAGGAAATAGTTAACTGAGTAAGGTGTCAACCTGCAGAGTAAATATTTGCATAGTGTACATATAATAAGGGGCTAATATCAATCTACAAAGAAATCAAATGTGCAATAAAAAGAAAACTAATTAAAAATGGGTGGGTAAAATACATCAACAGAATTTTTTCAAAAGGAGATAGACAAATATGCAGCAAACATATGAAAAGTGCTTAGCAAAATTAACTTGCAAGGGAATGCAAGTTAAAACTACACTAAGATACCACCTTACCCATATCAGAACCTCCATTATCAAAAAACAACGGATACCGGCACAGATGTAGAAAGGAACATTTATACCTTGTTGAATGGACTGCTAGTTAATCCTTTATGGAACACAGTATGGAGACTCCCTACAGAAATCAATGAAACTCACCATTTGATCCAGTAGCTCACTGTTGGGTATGTACCTAAAGGAAAGCAGTCGTTTTATTAAAAAGATACCTGTACTTGGAAGTTTATCATAACATAATTAGCACTTAAAAAGATATGGAATCAGCTTAAGTTCTCCAGAGTAGATTTTAAAAGGTAGTATATATATGTTATACACACACACCATGGAGTACAACTCAACCATAGAAAAGAAAAAAAATAATGTCCTTTGCAGCAAGTTGGGTGGAATTAGAAACCCTTAATCTAACTGAAGTTTCTTATGACTGAAAAAGCAAATACCACATGTATTCACTAATAATTAGGAGCTAAACGATGGGTACACAGAGGTACAAAGAAATAAAGGACTTTGGAAATCAAGAATGGGGGAGTAAGGAAGGAGGCTGCAGGGTAAAAACTGACCTATAGGGTACCATGATAGGGTACTATGGCAATGACACCCAAAAAGCCCCAACTTAGGCATTATATACAATGTATCCACATAACAGAAACATCTGTACCTTTTTCATATTTTGAAATAAAAATAATAAGAAAATTCACAACTTCTTCCCTGTATAAGCATGTGTCCAGATACAACACCTATATTCAAAAAAATAATAATAGTAATAACAATAATAATAAGAAGAAGCCTTAATAATAAGCATAGTTTCTTCAAATAAATAAAGGAAATGAATATTACCTGCAGGTTAAATAAATTCTTTGAAATAATATTCTACTTAGTTTAGAAAAAATAATTCAATTTCTATTTTTCTTTTTATTAGGTATAACCTTAAAAAGTAAAATATCCACCCCACAGATTGCTGCCACTCCTACAGCAAATGCCAACTTAGTCCAGTGTGGAGTTAGGCATGGTAGAAATATGAAATGTCTTCAGATTTCATATTTCAGATATAACCAAGGCAGACAAGATCTATTTCCAAAAATCCAAACGGGTACAAAATATTGTCAGAATTATGAATAATTTGGTATCATAATTATAGGGCATGTGAGAAGTAGTGTCCAAATAAAAAGCCAGAAAACTAAAAGCCCCACCAGTAAAGGGCTCTAATATTATGCTAAATCATCTGGATATTTTTTATAATTGAATGGAAGTCAAAGAAATCTTATTGATATGAGAATAATATAAGCTATACTTTCTAAAGATAATGAAAAAGAGAATATAGTTAATTGATTAGAGAAATAACACAGTAGATATCCGAATTGTAAGTCATTGCAATAATCTCATGAGATGGCTAAATGGATTTGGAAGATTTTACAGGAGTAGAGAGCAGTAGGTGAAGATTGGGTACTACGTCCTGTTGAACCTGACCTTTAATTACATTTCTGTTATGGCAGACACTCTCTCGTAGGATTGTGCTTTGGTGATACGTATCTAGTTATCAAAACCATCTGCAATTACCTGACCGTAACTGATTATATAATATATCTTCTTTGTAACTACTAGCAAGGGAAATAAGAACATAGAATAAGAATCATATGCTTTCCTTATTCTATGAGCAACATTCAATTTCATGGTATAGACGGTATAAGCTAGGGAAAAAATAAACAATGCATATAGAAATCTGTGATATATGCAATAAAGTACAAGTCGTATCTCAGGAGAAAATATTTAACCTTTCATAAAATATATTACTTTTAATATAATACTTTTAAAAATATTAATACTTTTTAAAATATTTAACCTTTCATAAATATATTACTTTTTATTATAGAAGCCACCTTTAAAAATTTTTTAGAGATAAGTTAACCAATTAAAAACATGATGAATATAAAAGCAAAGAAAGCTATAATCGTAATATTCAGTAATATTTAAAAATAAATAAAACTAAAAGAAAAATACTGCCAGTAGTTGAGCGTTGTGGGGGGCGCCTATAATCCCAGCTACTCCAGAGACTGAGGTAAGAGAATCGCCTAAGCCCAGGAGTTAGAGGTTGTTGTGAGCTGTGACGCCACAGCACTCTATGGAGGGTGATAAAGTGAGAATCTGTCTCTACAAAAAGAAAAAAGAAACATACTTCCAGGTGTGGAGACTCAAAGTTGTAACCCCAGTACTTAGGGAGACTGAGGCAGGTGGAAGGATTGTTTGAAGCCAGCAGTTTGAGGGAAGTCGTGGCAATATAGTCAGACTCCATCCCTACAGACAATTCAGAACTTGCCAAGCACAGTGGCACACACCTGTAATACTGCGTACTAGACAGGCTAAGGCAAGAAGATCTCTTGAGCCCAGATATTGGAGGCCATATAACTATGATTACAACACTGCACTCCAGCCTGGGAGAAGAGCAAGATGCTATGTCTAAAAAAAAAAGGAAACATGATAATGTTTACCAACCAAAAGGAGATATGATTATGTAAGGTAAAGCGTGATATATATTTTAATCATTATTGTTAAGACTAGCAGAAAAATTATATGTGGCAAAATGTAGTCATCATTATTTATGTTTATGTATATATGTATATTTATTATGTGTTTAGGTGTCTGTGTGTGAGTTGTTGCTTGTAACAAAATATTATGGAATCTCCTTGCTCTAGAAATAAAATCAACCATTTTTTTAAGGGTCTTTTGTTCCTGTTCAGCAATAGTATTTAGAAGCCACGATCTGCTTAAGTAACATGCTCACTGAGACTGGAGTGTTTTTAATTCTATCCCACTTTTATGGACAGTTTAAGAAACTAAACATCTAACACCATTATTTCATAAAGATACATCATTACAAATTTAGCATTAGACTATTTTGCTTTTGTACATTATTTTAAATTCTTGTAGCCTGTTGTTATGTTACCTCTTCCATGTATAGTCTTATAAATTAGTTGAATTTTAGCTTCAATTCTCAGGAATCTCTTCTGGCTTGATGCATTTCATTTTATTTATTGAAAATAAAAATAGTTACACAATTTAATAATGAAAATGGCTTATTAAAAAGAATCTTCAGAAAACTATATTTTCCATCAATATCCCCTTTTTAGTTTTATTTTCTATCATTTTATTTTCCCTTCAAGTCCCCCTCAGCAATCTAAATGTGCATATACATACACATACATTCACAATATAAACCTCACACATATACATACACAAACAATATACGTGTACTTACAAAAACACATATATCCACATCCATGTTTGTTTTGTATTGTTTTACTATTTTTATTTTTCTTAATTTTTAATCAAAATTAGCCTACACATTCCATTTCATAGTGTCCTTTTTGCTTGCACTGTAATATGTATTTTGTTTCTAATGAATACCAATGTTCTAATTAGAGGATTGGTTCTTACTCAGTATTTTGTTATCAAAAATAAAACTGCCACAAGCAGATTTATGCATGTATTTCCACTTTCTGGCATAAATATATCTATTTACTACGTGTTATGCTATTTTTACATTCCAATGAGCAATGCATGAGGGGCTGCTTTAGAGATTTTGCCTGTTTATTATTATTATTATTATTTATGACAGTCTAAGAGCCAAAAGTGCTATGTTGGTGTAGTTTGCATATCTGTTTCTCTTGCGTTAACGAAGTTCTTTTTTATGGTTAATTAGTATCATTTACACTTAATGTAAAAAGTCTGTTCACATCTTTTACCTATTTTTGCTGCCAGAAGGTTAGATTTTGGATTAAGAATTCCTATCCCAAATGATTGGACCATAGTTTTCTAAGTCCCAAGAAAATATGTATATTCCTTTTTAGGAATATGTGTATATACGAGTATGTATATCCTTATTTTTACATACAATTCTGAATAAAAGTACTGAAAAATAATGTAAATAAGATAAATTCATAAAATGGAGATTGTTTGAATCAATCTGCCTGATCACTGTAGATATTAAGTTCTATTTTCTGGCCTTGTGGCATATATAGTGGCCAGTTAAAATCAATAAAGGGTGACCTTTAAATGGGATGCAATTGCTACAGCTTCTATTGTCATATTTTCTTCAATCTTCTTATATTTTGTTGTCCAGAAAATCCCCTGGATTATACCTTGTGTATCAATAGAAACCACTGATAAAAAAGAAAATGAAAACAAATAGCCGGGAATTATGTTGGACTCCTGTGGTCCCAGCTACTTGGGAGGCTGAGGCAAGAGAATCCCCTAAGCCCAAGAGCTGGAGGTTGCTGTGAGCTGTGACTCCACAGCACTCAACCAAGGGCAACAAAATGAGACTATGTCTCTAAAACAAAAAAGAAAATGAAAACAAATTTGCATTTTTTATGTATATCTATTGTGTGAACTCAAATGGGTCCACAGAAATCACTAAATTTATTACTATTATAATGTGAAATAATAAGTTTTACACCATAATTTAGGGCTATTTAATAATTTTTATTGTTGAATAGAACTCCAGTACAAATGAATAATATGAAATGTATGTTCTGGAAAAAACAAAATTCTTCATGTAGTGATTTGCACCTAAAGAGAACAATTTAAATAGGAACTGAGATGCTGAAGTTATAAATTGATATAAATGAACAACTTTGACTTCTTAATGTCACAGGTGTTATCTATTCATTTTTTCCCCAATTAAAGCTCTTTGAACCTTTTTTCAGGGAATCACATTTTTCCAGAATATACACAAAGTAATCATTCCAAGTACAAAATGGATACATATTGCTCTTTAAGTCTCTGAAGAAACAAAACTGAAGCAAAGGGCAGGTTTGGGGAACGTGCTCAGCTCCCCTGAATGTGTACGGCACAGGCTCCTGCCTGTGAGGAAGAAGCCCCGCCTGGAGCCCTCCCCTGCTCAGCAACTGGTGGCCACTATAATGGTCCAGCTTGCATGGTTAGCGCGGGTGCTGGCAACAAGGAGGGTAGTTACCAGGGGGCTTGGGATGTCTGGGGAGTCACACTTGAGGCCACTGTGGCTTTCTTGCCCAGAGTTCTTTGTGGTGGATAAAGTGTGCTTTTGTTAATATGGGAGTCCACAGGGGCGGGAGTTAGAGTGAGGGGTGATGACATGTACCAGACTTCCGGTAAAGTATGACACAATGTGAGCAAGTAGTAGAGCTGCGTGGGGTAAAGGAGGGACTAGTGCATCTGGTGTGTGGCTGGTATGGAAATAAGAGAAATTATAGCTTGAGATATGGCCTAATGTGGCTAGTTTGACACATTGATGCCAAAACCAGTATCTGAGGCCAGGAGGAGACTCCAAGGAGGGACACAACTTGTTCCCAGTACTGCCACACCAGCAACGGAGAAGGAGTCTGGAGTGACAGCAGGAGATGGCAGACAGACAGAAGGGAATCTCCCAGCAGGACTCAGGCAGTGGGAGCTCCTACAGGAGCAAGCCCAGGCACAGTGGCAGTGGATGGCAGCTGAAGAAGAAATGAGCTGACAAAACATCCCAGTGGATTTGAGAGAATGGGCAGCTTCAGGCAATGACTTGGCATGGTGAGGTGAGGTGACACCAGACCAGCTGTGCTTTCACAAATTCAGACGTCTGATGTCTCTCAAAATAACTGCATCTGGAACGTGGCTGGTATGGAAATACTGTGGGGAAATCAGTCAGCAATATCGTAATGAAAAGACATATTAAAAAAAACAAGTGGAAAAGTAATATTCTGAACAGCATGTTCACTCATCAAAGACTTGTGAAAAGATTCATAAGTTCAACTTTAAAGTTAGTAAGAAATAGCAAAACAACATCTGACAGAGAAAATGGCGTGAGCTGCTAGCAAAATATTTTTACCCGAAATAGATAGGTCTTTGAAGTTATGTGAGGTCCTAACCGAAAGTTGTTTGATACAACTGAAAGGTGAAAGTGTAAGTGTAGCTTGAGATACAGCCTAATGTTTTATTGAACTCATTAAGTTCTGTCTCTTTGATTTGCACTGTGTGGGTTGACGGTAATTCCAAATTCTTCATGATTTATGTGGTCATTGCATCCATTTCTTAGAAAAGCAAGTCCATCTCCACAATAGCTCAACCAGTATCCATAGAACTATTCATCTTGGTCCAAAATGTCTATTTAAGACACAGTCTCTAGTACACAGAAAAAGATGCAGAACTAGGCAGTGGTAGAGATAATTTTTAAAGTAATAGTTGATTTACCGCTAGTGCTTTGGGAGCTTTGTTTCTTTGGTCCCCTCCCTGACTGTAGCCAAGGAGACTTGAGTGTACTCATGTGAGCACAGGATATTCGTAGAGGGAATCCATTAAGAATCTCTAATGACTTGCTTAAATCTTGCTTCTCAGCAGTATATTTGGTGTACAGAAGAGTGTGAACTAACCTACTCAGAACAAGTATGTCAAAACATTTAATACTCAGGCCAGGGTAGCAGAATTTTAAAAATCTAATTCTGTGATTTAAAAATAAGTATGAGTTTGGGTGGCACCTGTGGCTCAAGGAGTAGGGTGCCGGCCTCATATTATA
>NW_003852431.1:15994619-16013576 GCF_000181295.1 Otolemur garnettii
TTAAGTAAATATTCCTTTAGCTACAACTTCCCATTTTTCCTATGCATGCAACTTTAGGGTAAAACTTGGCACATCCTATATTTTACACTCAAAATAATTGCATTGCTGACTATAATGCAGATTATTTTTTTGATATAATGATGTAAATAAATTTTAAACCATGGAAGTAGAATTGATTCCCGCCACTTTTCTTCAGAAGTCACTTTTTCTTCCAGGAACAAACTCAGCTTCTCATTTCCTGGTTGCTCACACACATGCGCCTTCTCTATGGCATATTTTCTGAACTAGTTTTTATGACTTAGCAATTCCCTCATGAATTAATTAAATAAATATTTTATCTAGGTTTATTTGATATTTTTATGAGAGTCATGATTTAATCTTTTGAATGAAATTGTACTTTAACATACTATGTATTTACAAAGTTAAAATATTTCATTTTCCATTACTTGAATATTATTTGTTCATAAACTTTGTGTCTGATAAAGTATTCATGATGGTTTCCAAGGAGAAGTTTTTCCATGATTTCTAGTCCGGATTGGACCTGAAGTCTGTTACTCTAGAGTATCATTTTACCTTGCCTGCCTTTTTTGGTGTTGTATCTCCCATCCTAGATCCATGGCTGGGACAGAGTAGATAATTTCTTAGTAAATGATTTGTATGGTCATTATATAAATGAAAACAGAATTGCAAACTCCTGCTGTCTTTCCTAATAATATGTAAAAATTAAACTATAATTTAGTAATTCACCAAGCAATCAAGAGTAAGAAAAATAAAATGACTAGGATGACTGATAGGGACCTGACCAAGAGTCAAGCTATCCTACCTACATAGAGTGGTGTCTTCATTTGTCATGACTTCAACAATAAACTCTTTTCACTGATATCAAATAACTATTTTTCCTATTGTTAAAAATATTATATTTCACTTTTATCTAAATGATCCCAAAGATCTTTTCATGTATTAATTTTAACTAAGTATGAAATTATCTGTAGTGTATTGATCATTCTCTAGGTTGACTTGCAAACACAGAAAATTCATGATACACTCTTTTAAATATTGTAAGAACTTACCACCCAGGAATCCTGTTATAGATGGGAATGCAAAGTTGAATATGATAATCATTTTGTTTCTTTGTATTTGTATTTTCATTGTTCTTGTTGTTTTACTGAAAAAAGTGAGTTTCAGCAAACTTTTCAAGGTCCACAGGAAGGGAATCGTTGTTCCTCTCTGAGGAACTTAAAAAAGACACCACAGGACATTTAACAACTGAGGATTGGAAAAACAACTAAAACAAAACAAAACAATATCAGTGAATAAAAGTTTATAATAACATTAAAAGTAACATTAATTACTTGTAATTACTTATAAAAATTACTTGTAATTTTTTAATGTATTTTTTTTTACTGTAATTCATTTCTCTAACTAGTTTCTTAATATGTTTGTCATAAACTCAGGGTGTACAAGTTTATATTTTCACCAAATAATTTTACCTTAATTATAGGATATTCTATTAAAATTTTCATTATATAATTTTACCTTAAATTATAGGATATTCTATTAAAATAAGCAAAAAATTATTTTAAAGTTCCAAAATTTATGCATAGAATGAATAGGAGAATTTATATATGTACATATTTATGTAATTGCTATTTGATAAAGTATTAGAAACATTTGTAGGCTAATGAGCATATATATATATATGTTAAGATTTTTAAAAATTCTCTGCAAAGGAAAAACAATAAAAGTTTGAATGTTTTGCTTTGTATTGCTCCATAATGATTAATTTATTTAAGTTTAGTGTCCTTTCTTTACTTAAGGTATTTGCAGTTTTAGACTCTGATGATTTAAAAAGATCTTTGGAATAATGTAATGTGAAATATTTTACACCTGGGTTATTTCTTCACTCTACAAACATTATTTATGGGGCTGGGGAGCCATTTGGAATAATTTTTTTCTGTATCTAAAAGTGTGCTTATTCTGCACAACTTTTGCCATAAAGGCGAAGCAGGTCAGATTTCCTTTGGGCTAAAATATGACAACTAAGCATCTCACTTAGAAATTTATTCCACTTTTTTCTCTATTTCTCTCAAACATCTAGAAAATCCTTCTTTTTCTTGTATATAACACTATTTTGAAAAAGAACATTTAAGTATATGAATTGATTTGCATTATTTAAAAACATACACAAGTATATTATACTTATACATATAGTTAAGTAATTAGAAGTTCTTATAATTTAAAGGAAGCTAACTTAGCCAAAAAAGGTTAAATATTTTTTATGTAACTAATATTAATCCAACATTTTAAAACCATAGTATTTTTAATTCGTGGCATCTATTATGGCTTGTATATTATTATTAAAGATTATTTTTAAACATATTTTAAATATATATATATATGACATATATATATATATATATACATGTCACAGCCTAAAATAGATGAATACTTTATCTTAACATTTTCGGCCTAATGGTGGGCAAAATATTATAATCAACTCTACATTAATTGATGAGTTCCAAACAAGTATTGAGAAATAAAAATATCATTAAATAAGAATTCACTGGGGGACACCTGTGGCTCAGTGACTAGGGCGCCGGCCCCATATACCGACGGTGGCGGGTTCAAACCCTGCCCTGGCCAAACTGCAACAAACAATAGCTGGGCGTTGTGGCAGGCACCTGTATTCTCAGCTACTTGGGAGGCTGAGGCAGAAGAATTGCCTAAGCCCAGGAGTTGGAGGTTGCTGGAGCGACTCTGCTGCACTCTACCAAGGGCGAAAAAGTGAGACTCTGTCTCTACAAAAAAAAAAAAAAAAAAAACTCAAGAGTTCATTTATTATTGTGCCTAGGCCTTATTTACTAAAGAAAATAAAAATAATACAAACCAACATCCCTTTAACTTTGGAAACTGATGTCTATATAAGGTATTGTAATCCACTACTATAATTTTTAGTGATTGTATAATTGTATAAGTTATACCATTTGAAACATATGCAATAATTCACAAATTAAATATACATATTTTCTTCTATTTATCATCTAAGAAATCTTTTATATTTTAGTGAAAATGTTTTTATACATATTCTCCTCAAATTATTTTCCTACTAGTTTTAGGCAATAAAATATATAGTTTTTATCTTTCATGGCTTATAGAATTTACTGTTTAAATGTTGAATCAGGATGTAGAAAAAGGGTAACTACCCCAGGAACAAGTTCTTATGTCAACTCTTCTCTCACAGCCACTCTTTATTTATTCAGATATAAGCTGCTAACGCTATTAAGGGATACTTACACTTTAGAATGCAGTTTTCATCTTCTTGGCTCTGAAAATATTTCTCCCTGTATGTTCTTGGATCCCCATTTTCTATATCTCTCACTGACCCCTTCTGCACCAACCCCCAGGATTCTGGCGTCTCTCCTCTTCTCTTCCTGATCTGTGCTCTCCTGCTAGCCAATGGTACACAGCTTCAATATCATTCACAAACCAAACCTCAAGCTAAGTACTCACTTCTGAACTCCACAGCTCATTTTTCAATCTCTCTGTAAGACAATGACTGACATTTGGTATATTCTATTAAAAAGGAATCATATTTGGGCGGCGCCTATGGCTCAAAGGAGTAGGGCTCCAGCCCAGTATGCCAGAGGTGGCGGGTTCAAACCCAGCCCCTGCCAAACACGCAACAACAACAAAAAAATAACCATGTTCCCAAACACTGCAGTCCCAACCCCCAGGTGGCAGACTAGCAAAGTCAGTGGCATGTCAGGCACCAGCCCTACAGCTGTAGTGAGCAGAGGGTGAGAGCGAAAGTCCGTCTGTATTTGCTCTCACTTCCTATTACTCTCATCACTGCCAGAGCTGTTCCTTCTGTCAGATTAGCAGCAGCATTATTAGAGCCTCAGGAGCGTGAACCCTACTGTGAACTGTGCTAGTGAGGGATGTGGGTTGCACCCTCCTTATGACAATCTGATGCCTGAAGATCTGAGGTGGAGATGTAATTAATGTGTTTGAATCATCCTGAAACCATCCCCCGTATCTCCCAGGCCAGTGGAAACACAATCGTGTAAAAAAGGTTTGGTACCACTGTTCTAACAAATCCATTCCAACTCCTAACATTTCCTGAATTGGTTTCACCATCTACAGTGTAACATACGCTGTAATGAAAAGCTGACGGCTGAACTAGATTTCCTCCTTTCTTCCTTCCCATTTTCCAAATAACTTCCACGTATGAAAAATCTTATTCTGAAATGCCTTTGTAGCGTTCCCATACTAGGCTGCATTTTAATCTGTCCTGAATCTTGCTAACAGAGATTATTTTACATAGATTTAATCATTATTCCACTTAAAAACCTGAGAGTTCTGTGGATTGAGTTTCTCTTCCTTTATAGCATAAAGCCCCGATTTTTTGTAAGTCCTTCAAATCCCTCTTTAACAATGTTCTTTTTTGTTCATTCAAATATGTCTAGTGGCATAAACAAAAGACATAATTTTGGTCTTACAGTACAATTGAAAAATATAAATGACTTTAATAAAGACAAATCAGCCCCATATTGTCTATGCTACTTCCCCCTGGACAACCTGGTACAGATACTATAAAATAAAGCTGATCTTGTGCTTTGGGGCTGGCTGCAGCATCAGCTCAGTCAGTCCTCCCGATCCCATCTTTCATTTATGTGTCTTCTCTTCTGCTGTATTTTTCTCAGTCCCCGCCAATTCCACTCTGGTTCGCTCCCCTTCCCGACGCTGGTTCACAACATGTGGTCATGAATCACAGTACCCAATAGCAGCAGTAACTGTAGTCATTGTTGCCATGCTCCTGACTTCACTGGAAAGGCCTCTAGTGGCTCCCACAAAGGATGCTGCCAGCTTTTGGACAAACAGAAATATTTTATCAGGTTAAAGAGGTTTCCAACTATTCGTATTTTATCGAGTGGTTTTTAATGAAGAATAGTGGCCAAATTTTGTCAAGTATCTCTGGAAATAATTTTTTTCTTCTTTAATTAATTTGGTGAAAAATACTAATCCAGTTTTTGGCCAAGATGTTAAATATATACATATATATATATATATATATACATATATATACATATATATATTTCTAGTAATCATGTTCTCTAACACTGCAGTCCCCACCCTCCAGATGGCAGCCTAGTAAAGTCAGTGGTCTGTTAGGAACCAGCCCTACAGCTGCAGGGGGAGAGAGTGAAACTTCATCTACATTTAAACTCACTCTATATTGCTCTCATCACTTACTGCATGAGCTATAGAGAATATTTCTTTCTCTATCCCCTCAAATTTTTCCCACAAAATACAATATGTATTACCCATAGTGCAATTACCTTTCTTGCTTCGTTGTACATTTCCACACCTTCATGTATTTTTTGCTATGTACCCATGGTAAATCTATATTAATGATATACTTATTTAATATTCAAAAGATTAAATACTTTTATAAAATGAGCTCTAATTAGCTAAGTATTCAAAATTGTGTTTCAACATATACTCTTGGCTCGGTGCCTATAGCTCAACGGGCTAAGGCGCCAGCCACATACACCTAAGGTGGCAGGTTTGAATCCCCAGCCCGGACCCGCCAAACAACAATGACCGCTGCAACCAAAAAATAGCCGGGCGCTGTGGCGGGCGCCTGTGGTCCCAGCTACTTGGGAGGCGGAGGCAGGAGACTCGCTTGAGCCCAGGAGTTAGAGGTTGCTGTGAGCTGTAATGCCACGGCACTCTACCCAGGGGGACAGCTTGAGGCTCTGTCTCAAAAACAAAACAAAACAAAACATATACTCTTAAATGTAAGCCATCAGTGGGCTTACACTGCCCCACCTATCAACTGTTTGAGGGAAAGCTTTGGGTAGGAATAAGTGATAGAGATTGCAAAGATATTTTATACTTCAAAAATTTAGGAGGAAGTTTGAAAATCATAAGAGTTAATTAATGTAAAAATAAGTATTGTAATGTAAACAATGAGAACTCATTCCCATTGCAGACTAGCATGACAATTTCAAAATTCAGTAGTATTCTTAACAAATGAAAAAACTTGCTAATATAACCTAACATTCAAATTACTATATTTTTCTATTACATTGAAAGCTATTCTGCCTTCAGTAGACTTGATAAAATGGAACAGTGTCAAAAGTATGGAAATAATTTCAGATTATTTGAATAATGAATCTTAATTGTAAGTAAAGAAAGTATCATGTACAAAAATCAGAATACAAGTTTACGTCTCTTTTGTTACCATGCTATTCCAGTGTCTACAAGAATGAAGCTTTAAATAAATCATATTTAACAGAATTTTTTATCCAAGATAAAATAAAAACAAAAACTACATCCTAATGTAGTTATAATTTATTCTCATAAAATAAGATAACCATTCTTAAAATATAGAAAATTTAAAAACAATTTTCATATTATCTGTGTTATGTTTTAGCCCTGTTTTCCTGATTTACAAATATAACTCATACCTTAAATCTAGTGGGTTCTGAAGAGAACAATAAAAATATTGAAATAAGGGTGTAAATTTAAAATAATTGCCACACGACCTTTATGGACACCTATATTTCTAACAACCTCCCGTATTAATCTACCTCTTTCCTTGTCCACTGCATAAAAGCAAAGATGGACATATGATTCTTCTGAGGATTTTTAGATAATGAGGATTCTTCCAGAAACTTCAAGTCACAAAAATAGTTTCATTTCAATAGTTTTGTCTAATATTTATTAGGTGAATACTGTGGAATCCCAGGGACTGCTTAATAAGTAAATAGCTCTCATGAGGTATCAAGAAGGAAAAAAGCACTTAATGTATTTACTTACTAAAAATTCACCATGTGAAGCCACTTAGTTAATCACCATCTAGAAGCCAATTATTTTAGCTCCTTGGGAGATTTTGGAACACTGGGTTAATTTGGGGCATCAATTGATTAGTTTAGCCATCATGTTAAATGATCTTCTGAGTTGCTGTAATAGTTGCCAAAGAGTCGCTCACATGTAAATTTGTAAAACTTTGACTTATTTCTTCCAGAGCAGAGTTCTACTCCCAACCATTTACCAGTGATTATTTTTGGTAAGGAGACAGGGTGATTATGAGCATCATATTTGAAGGCAGATTGTTGAATTTTAATAGAGCCCCTAAGGAAAGCTACCCAAGGCAAGTATCCTTCCGGTACCCCTCTTTTCTCATCTATAAAAGAAAATAATGGTACTATTCACTTTAATAAGTTATGGAGTATTAAATCATGTATTTAATAGCTTAAAAACTTTAAGCATGAAATCACATGTTTATTAAGGTTGCATCCATCTCAAATGTCACAGATCAGGCAGGAATTCAAAGTATTTTCTTTCTTTCTTTTTTTTTTTTTGCAGTTTTTGGCCGGGGCTGGGTTTGAACCTGCCACCTCTGGCATATGGGGCCAGAGCCCTACTCCTTTGAGCCACAGCATCACCCTGAAGGCATTTTCAATAGGCTAAGCCGAGTAAAGTCAGTCTTTATTAGCTTTTAAGAACAAGAAAATAACTGCGTGTCATGGAGTGGGTCATCAATAATTTGTTTTAGTTAATGAAAAGAGGAAATTGTCATATTACTTATCAATGTTAATAACTGTAAAGGATTTGCTGCCAGTTTAAACATGTGGTCAATAAGATTATAAACAAAGGAAAGAGCACACCCAAGGTAGAGTGTGTAACATTCTTATTCATATATGAGTTTAAAAATTGAGTTTAGAATTAAAGGGTAGTGATTTTGAATTTATGAAACTCAAACAGCACTGTTATATTTTCAGCATTGCTATTCCAGGTAAACATGAAGTACTCAAGTCACACTTTAAAAACCAGCAATGAGATCATATTCACTTTCTATTGGATTGCCATTGCTAGAGACTTTGAACAAACAGTGTATGCCAACCTTGAAATTGAATCAAACCAAATAATGTTCTCTGTGTTCTATATGGTTCAGAGGTGGGAAAAAATTGAGTTAACAAAAAAAAAAAAAAAAAAGGAAGATATGTAAGAAAAGATTTTACATGCTCTTGTAATTTCCTTTTTGGGGATAGCCAGGCTATAGTTTTGCTTTCTTTAGTTATTTCAATATGACATTTCATTATTGCAGAAATTGAAGCTGTGGGAGCACAGATTAACTACCAATCAATGGTGGCGAAGCTTCCAAGAATATTAAAGAAATTGTATTATGATCATTGTTACAAACTTAGCAGCAATTTATTTAAGCCATACTAAGAGACAACATAACTTAATAATTAAGTGTGAATTCCAGAGCCAGATTACTTGGATTTGATGACCTTCACAGTCATATATTCTCTGTGTTAACCTGGCATAGTCATTTAAACTCTCTGTACTTGTCATCACAAATAGCTAACATGAATGGCCACACAAGCTTCTACTTTTTAAGCAATTATTAGAATAGTGTGTATAATATGAGTTATTAATTAATATAATTATTAATTATTTTATGGATTTCTGTCTTCTTATGGTACCAGGGCCCATGGGAATAAATCACAAAAAGAAAAATTTCAATTCAGTGTAAAGACTTTTGTTCTAGTCAACTTCAGCTCCCTGAATTGGTGGAAAGTTTTCTTTGACAGGAAGAAAGAGTATTTTTGAGATTTATAAGAATATTGAAGAGGGATTTGCACACTAGAAATCCTGCTAAAATATATATACATCTCTCCTGATATTCATTTTCTATTATTCTCAAGGTGAGAACTTTCATAATGATAGCTTCAGCTCAACCTAATAATATCATGGTTGAGACTCATAAAATTTAAACAAAGTAATGTCAAGGATTCTACTTTCATATTTCTTGACTTCAGCAAAGTTTAAATGTCTAATATTAATGCATTTTTCTGATTAAAAAATGAATATTAAATTATTTCATAAATTTTTTCTAAGATCCTTATTGCATGTATTAAAAAATAGAAAAATCTCACTGCTCTCTATTTTAACACAATAATATATAGGTTAAATTTACATTATGAAAACTAAATTAAAGATAGTGTTTGCCGATAATTTCAAGTGTATCTCTTTGAATACATAGGCCATATAGTAAGTATTCCCTTAAATGAACCTGAAAAATGATCATTGATATAAGCCCAATAAGGTTCAGCCAGAAGTTTTTACATACTCCCTATTCTCTTTATACCTTGTTCCTTGATTTATAGGAAGGGATTATAATTATTTTATTTCTGTGTTAGTTGATATGCTTTAAAATTTCTGTGCCTTTTATCTTTTAAATATATATATGTCAGGGATCTATTTTAAAGTATTAGTTAGTTTTTTGTAATTTTGGTTAAAATTATTACTATTACTCTTATTCTTTATTAAATCATAACTATTATATTAATGCATTTATGAGGTACAATGTGTGTATTTGATATACAATGTGGAATGCTTACATGTAACTGATTGATAGAACCGTCTCCTCGCTTACTTATTTGTTGTGGTAAGACATTCATACTCTAAGTAAACAAGATGAGGTATATATTAACCAGTGTGATGTAAGCATTCCTAATTCTATATGAAATCAGCACATTGTACCCCATAAATGCATTAATGTATACATGATCTATGTGTTTATGATTTAATAAAAAAAAGGGAAACAAAGTTAAAAAGTAGTTTAGAAATGTATCATTGCATTATGCACACATTAGGTGAGGTCCACCCAAATGCCCTCCCTCCTCTCACTTGCCCATTCCCCTCCACTGTCCTTCCTCTTCCCTCCTTCTTTCTGGACTATAGTTATGTTTCACCATTCCTATGAATGTGTAGGTGATTATATACTGATTTCATAGTAGTATTGAATACATTGGATACTTTTTTTCCCCATTATTGAGGTACTTTACTAAGGAGAATATGTTCCAGCTCCATCCAGGTAAACATAAAAGATATGAGGTCTCCATCTTTATTATGGCTGCATGGTATTCCATGGTGTACTTATGCCACAATTTGTTAATCCATTCATGGCTCGATGGGCACTTAACTCTTTCTTAACTAGCAAGTAATTTTTTTTTATTTTTATTTCTTTTATTAGTTCTTTCTCTTTTTTTTTTTTTTTTTTTTGCAGTTTTTGGCCAAGGCTGGGTTTGAACCCATGACCTCTGACATATGGGACTGGTGCTCTACTCCTTTGAGCCACAGGCACCACCCAGTATTTTTTTATTTTTACAATTTCTCATTTGGTTCTATATTTCACTTACAGCCATTTATCTTTCATTTCATGATTATATTGTTTCTCCTTCTTTGGCTCCTTCCTTTTCTGGCATTAAGCTCAGAAAAATTCATTTTAAGTAAAGATCATTATGAGCACCTACAATGTTTTAGGTTTTGAGATAGTTATTGAAGATCTGTTCAAACAGATGGATTTTATCCCCCCACCACCACCAAAACAAATTGTGTCCTGCTAGAGCTATGGTATTGAGTTCTCCCTTTAGCACTGTGGTTCTCAGAGTATTCTACTTCTATTTCACTATGTTCAACATCAAACTGTTACATAATTAAGATCAGACTATAAACTCATCACTTGACTAAAAATGTTCTTTTAGTATCCTAATGGCAAAACTATGACATTTTCCTCAGTTTTCGTTCTCCATGAACTTTCTGCATTTTTTAGTGTCATTAATTAACTCCTCCTTAAAATTTTTTTGTCCTTGCCACCCCCCCATCTCTTGGATATATCCATTTCTTCCTGTTTCCTACATCAACCAATGTAAGACAAATGTAAAAGGACTTCAATACTTTCTTTACCTATTATATCTAGATTATATCTTTCCAATACCTATTATTTCATAAACTTACATTTCTGACTCCTGCTAAATATTTCTGATATATTGTGCCTTATCTTTCAAAAGCAATGAGTCAATCCATTCCAGCACTTAGGTTGTTTCCACATTTTGGAGATTGTAAATTGAGCTTTAACAAACAGCCATGTGCAAATGTCCTTATGATAAAATTATATATTTTTTCTTCTGGGTAGATGCCTAGTAATGGGATTGCAGGATCAAATGCATGTCTAATTTGAGTTCTTTGAGGATTCTCCATACTTCTCCAAAAATGGTTATACTAGTTTGTAGTCCCACCAGCCATGTAAAAGTGTATCCTTCTCTCCACATCTGTACCAGTATCTGTAGCTTTGAGACTTTGTGATGTGGGTTATTTTCAGTGGGGTTAGGTGATATTTCAGAGTGGTTTTGATTTGCATTTTTCTGATGATCAGGGATGATGAGCATTTTTTCAAATGTCTGTTAGCAATTAGTGTGTCTTCATCAGAGAAGGTTCTATTTATATCTCATAGCCCAAAGGCAGATTGGAGTGTTTACTCTTTATATGTATACCATGGGATACTACTCAGCCATTAAAAAAGATGGAGATGTTACATCTTTTGTATTTATCACTAACACATTTTTCTTAGTAAAACATCACAAGAATGGAGAAGGAAGAATCCAGTGCACTCAATTCTAGTAAGAAAGCTATAGGTGATCTAATACAAGGGGTAGGATAGGGGAATGAGGGATGGGGGAGGAGGGAAGAGTTTGGGGGATCACAGTGTATGGCACACTTCTTGGGGATAGGACACTATTACAATAGAGACTATATCTAACAACTGCAATCAGTGTAACCTAATTCTTAGTACCCTCAATGAATCCTAAACAATAAAAAAACCCAGATTTGGCTTGTGAATTATAACCTCTACTTTAGGACAAGAGCAGACATGTTGGTAAAAAAAATGAATTTTAAAAAATTCTCACTACGCTTTAGTAGATGTTAACTCTCTCCTAAACATGTCTATTTCTGCAGAAAGTATCATGAGTTTATTTGGCAATGAGTCTGAACATTTGCATCAAAATTTAGGTTGGCATTCAAAGTCAAATGACAAAGTCATTTGTCCTGATTCCACAAGTCTACTTTTATTTACTTTTGCCAAAAATATGTCATCTACCCATGACCACCATTGTCACCCAAGAATACAATACACATTTCTGTCCTTTGGTCTTCACCCCTTTCTTCATTATTAAATTTAATTTATCACTCAACTCTTTCTTGAAAATATATTCACCTTCTGTAGTCCCTGGTAATGTTAAGTCCATCTCAAGAAAAAAAATGTAAAGAGGAAATAGTTTAAAGTACATATCCAGTAAAATAAATACTATTACATTTATATTATTATTGATAGCTTGTACATTTTTTCTGCTGTGATTTTTTCCATTTCTTTTGTTTTCATAATTAAGCATTAAAATATGTGAAAGTCTCTGTATAGAGGTAATACTCTACAAAGGTTATCTGCGTTCTATTTTACCTATTTTCACATGTGATGTCCTGTTAATTTAAATATTCCATGAGTTTCTTGTTTATGTTTATGGAAATAATTTCATTACTATTTAATTACTTCATTTCAGTTTTCCCTAGAACAGAACTAAAGACAAAGCAAGTTGACCAAGCATTTATTGGGATATGCAATTGTCTTAGGGCCACAAATTTGAGGAGAAAAGGGAAAATACAATAAGAAAGAAAATAAAATACAAGATTTGATGTTTATGAGCAGTTCAGGGTTAGCAAGAAAACATAGCTATTAGTTTGATAGGAGAAATATCTTCTAAATAGGCCATGTAGAACAATTGTGATACAGAACTGTCCATTAAGGGAAGACAAGGAAAGGGATTATTTTCCCATGAATTTTGTTCTGTTTCTCAGAGATCAGTTTTTGTTGCCCCATTGTAAATTATGTTTCTATCTCTTCTGTATTGGGCTAACTAGCTCTGTTAGGTCGGTTCGTATTTACAGATTCTAGTTTAGTGAAACCCTTACTGTCTCTATTGGCAGAAATGCCTTTTATAAAAAGAATCTGGATCTCTTGCTCAACAAAGCCTAAAGTAGTGGAGAAATAAAACAGACATTCAAGAGTAGGTTAATGAGAATAATGATGGAAAAGGCTAATACTGAATTCACATTTTGTTTCCCTAAGCAATGAGTTCCAACAATAGTGGACATAAAATCAAATATCAGCTACTGGCTAAGCTTTCATGTTGTACCTTAGAGGATCATGACCCAAACTTCTTTGTGGTTTATTCAAAGCTGGTGTTTTATTTTGAGCTTTGTGAAGTATATGGTAAGACCAATTAATACTATGTTTATGAACCCTTTGTTGCACTACTTTCATCATAAAATAGGTTCTCTTTTTCCAAGGGAATTTTTTTAGACCAATATGTTCATAGATCAGGGACTTCTAGGCCACTGGATGGTATTGAAAGCCAAGAAGGAAAGGTCATTTCTAGAATATGTATCTGTTTTTGCGAGAAAGAACGTCTGTTTCTCCTAGGTGGAAGAGGACTCAGGTAATCCTATTTCCACCAAATGTAATTTTCTCAAGAAGTGTGCCATATTAATAGCTAGTTACATCAGCATTTGTCACTGAAAACTTACATTTTCAGGTCCATTCATAGCTTCCAATTTTTTTTAAGTCATGGTCACCTGTTTGTAGGCTTATCTTAGAAATAATGAGATAAAGATAGAAGACTGATGTGCATAGTATGAATTATTTTCTCTACTTGATTATGGAGAGCCTTCTCTCTGATGGATACTGTATGCTGAGCATTAAACATCATCACTTTGTGATCACTAGTCTATTGGATATATTGGGATAAGATTTTCCCAGACCTTCTTGCCATTGATTTTTCCCTGTTGTTCCTGTCAAGCTTCTCACCAGCCAGCAAAGCTATTTTCCAGTGATCAGAAGGCATGTATGTGTATGTTCATGACTTAGACAAGCTCTTTCACTCTCTCTCTCTCCATTCAAAGTGGTCTGCAAATGTATGTTCACAGTTTTGCCTACGAGAAGGATTTCTTTTCATCATTATTATGGTTAGCACTGATACACCAAGCCAAATTCATTCTCAACTAGGACAGAATTCTTTCCTTTTTCACAAATTTATCATACTTGAAATTATATGGTCAATGGGAGGAATAAGCATGTACCTCCTAGTGCAAAGGGTAGGTTTTTTTAGACATATAAAACAAGATGTTATGACTAACACTTGATAGTCTTTTTTTCCCCAAAAGAACTTATGATTCGCATTACATATTATACAATTGCCCAATAATCTGGACCTGCTTGCTCTAGTGCTTTTTAAACTGATAGCCTGATGACCATGCAATAAGGGGACTTAAATCATTTTCCCAAGTGCCTTCTAAATTAAAAGAATCCCAATAAATATTGTACTTCACTCTTGATGTTTGGAAACATGAGGGGCAATGACGTTCTCTTTATCTAGAAAAGCTACCCTGTTGCAGTCTAGCCTATAGACACAGAATGTCCTTGAAACATTATAAAATTTATCCCTCACCTTCTGGCATTGATGTGTTTTAGTAGTTAACCTAGAATACTGGGCAACTCCTACATACTGAATAACAGGGTGAAATCACCTAGCGAGTGAATTCCTGTGATGCTTTGTAGAATATTGGGGCAATCAAAGTTTTTGTGACATCCGTGAGCAAAATAAAGAGCTCTATGAAAGTATACTGTTACTTTTGTTACACGAGAACAAAATGCCTTTCCTCTTTCTTGATAATTTCCTGATAATGGGCAATGAGAGGACAGTATTTGTTAAATCAAGGAGCTTATTCCAATGTCCCTGGGCAGCTGTGATCATCTCCCCATTCCTAGGAAAATAGCTTCAGATGCTTCATACCTGATAGGATATGTTATTTCTTCTACCAACTATTCTGAGTCTGCTTTATGTTTATTTCTTCTGGCTAACTCTAAGCACCCTTTGCTGGTGAGCCACAAAAAAATAAATCATGTAATTCTGATTGGCATTTTGATGTCACTTGCTGCTTTCTAAATTCTTTCAGCTTGGGAAGATACCTCTAGTGCCAAACTTCACTACCATGTTGAGCTACATATAAACAATGGTGAGTCTCTACACCTTTTGCATAAGGAAGACAAAGCATTGAATAGAGAAATAGTCTCAAAGATGACTTTGAATAAGGGTAGCTATTTCTTTTTCCATTCCAGGCAGCCGATATTGTTTTAGCAAAGCAAGAGCTGTAAACACTGCTAGATACTTAGGTTCACAGTATTCCACATGCCCCCCTGTGATAGCCCTAACTTCAGCTGCTTCCTTCAGGGCTCGAGAGCAAAGGTGAGCAAAAGTGCACCTTGATAATACATTCTTATGAGTAGTAAATTCAACACTGGATTTTGTAGGGGTCTAAAAGGATTCAGTCATAGCCAGACATGAGCAAGAGTCCCATTGTTGGTGGCCTCAGATCTCAAAGCTGAGAGAATTATGCTATTTCCTCCCATCCTGGTGCCAAATGTATCAAAGACATCTGTGCACCATATAGTCCAAAGCCTCAAAGGGTACAATTCTTCCTATTTTTCCATTTAACTCTGACCTTGGCATAAGGTCTCTGATTTCCCCCGTGGTGACTAGGACCCTCAGTCAAATCCGTAGTCTAAGCTTTGAAACCTAAGCATGGGTTACAAGTAAAAGTTGGCAGAGCTCTATAATTGATCCTTAGATTCACAGGGAGGGGAGCAAGTAATAACACTGGTGATGGTCACAGGGGCCATTAACAAGCAGTCCTTACGGGTTTGGAACCACAAGTTTTCTGGTGAGGAGACATCAGTCTCCTTTCTGGAAACTCTGTTACTGAGCAACTAGTCCCAGGGATTCTTTGGGAAAAGTTCTTGCCTAAGTCACCCAGGAAAGGGGATACACTTAGGATTCTCATGCTGCTCTTTCTGTGGGTCAATTTTTACTGATTTATCCTTTACTACATTTTTCATGCTGAAGATTCTGTCAGTTAAAACTGGGATTGTGTCGCAGTTTGATTGACCTGACTGTTTGAAGGGTTTAAATGGACTCCATAACCAGGGGAAGTGGCACAGATAAACTTAGAAGTCTAAGTCTGGTTAAATACCATGTTTCCCCCCAAATAAGGCACTATCTTATATTTATTTTTTCTCAAGAAGACACACTAGGACTTATTTTCAGGGGAAGTCTTATTTTTATGAAGTATAATACAACAACCTACATTTATTCAAATACAGTTAAGTTATCTTCTTCTGGAACCTGACAGGGGGAGCCAACCTTGTTGGTGAACTCCTTTCCCCTAGCCATTTGCACATGCGCAATAGGATGCCTATGACCACAGTTACCACATGCACACCCACACAAGGCACAAGTGCCAACGGCTCAGAGAAAGGAGCTATGGCAGATAAAAGGTGTTCTAGTCTTCCTTACTGCTCTGTGCCAAAATGCATGGTGTGGCTATGCAGATACCAGATACGCTGCATAGCCATGCCTATCACTAGGTCTTATTATCAGGGTAGGGCTTATATTTAACAAATGCATAGAAATCCTGCTAGGGCTTATTTGGGGGTAGGTCTTATTTGGGGGAAAACACAGTATTTCATCATCAACTTTTCTCACACTCTCTTTGCAGACCCAGAGGACAACCAAGGTTGCTTGCAGGGATGCCATGTCCTCTACAAGAAGGGTCCAGAGTTTTTCATTGGTAGAAATTAACTCATCATGAGCGTGCCAAACATGTCAGGGTCCAAGTAGTCATGAGCCAAGGAAGGTGAAAATCTCAGGTATTCATGTTCTCTGACAGGCTACCTTTGCCCTAATCCTCAGGCACTCAAGTTTCTCTGGAGGAAGAGGTCATTAGATCATGCCTCTGCTGCACCTCACTAAAACCCTGCTGCACCTCACTAAGTTTAACAACAGTATCTTAGTTCTCATGAAACTAAACTTAACCAAGTCTTAAGGTTTCTTCAGACCATTGGACAATGCAATCTTAGAGTATGCCCCCTACTCCTTTCAGTACAATCATGTGTCTCAATTACTCACTACATTGTAGGATGCCCACTGGTGGCAAGGACTGCCTTATAACTAACTAATTTAGAGCATCGTCTGGTTCAACCCAGTGTTTGAGTATTCAACAATTCTAGGCCATATTTCCAGGAGACATGAATGACAGCCAGGGAACTGCTTCCCAAGGAATTTTAGAGTTCTTCTTTTGGATTTCTATTTGTACTCACCAATTAAGTTTGGCTAGGGGGTCAAGGTGGATAATTAAAGAGAAGGACCAGTTTTTCCTCTGAAAATCAAAAGTTCATATAAATAATTTTTAACATATGTCATTATTTTTCTATAAATAAATTAAATACCAATGAGAGATTTAATGGACTAGGTAATATTTGTACTCTGTTGATCAAGTGACAAAACTTGCCTTCTTTGGGATCAAAAATTTTTCAGTTCTTTGAGGGAAGAGCCAAGCCTTTTCATCGTTATATTTACATTCTCTGATAGAGAACTTAATGTATATAATTATATGATAAATTTTAGTTAGATGACTGAAACTTGTATTAGTCTTCATTTGTTAACTTCAGGCTCTAAGTTTTTGAATAACAAACATAAAAAAATGTATAAACTCAAAAGGCAGAACCCATTATAGTAGGCAAATTTGAAAAGATTCTCTCTCCCATGTACCAAGGTTCCCTGGAGATTCTTATACTAATCAACATATTACAATAACAGTATTTTGCTGATAGAATTTAAGCTAACTAATCAACTGACTTGAAGATAGAGTGATTATCTAGGATTATTCAAGTGAAATGGGGTAGCCTTATAAGCAAGAGAAGCCAGAGGAGTCAGTCAGAGATGTGGGAGAATAAGAAAAGAAGAGAGAGGATGCAGAAGACAAAAGAGATTCAAAGCTTGAGGATTCAACCTGCCATGCTAGGTGTAGAGATGGAGGGAGGGAGACAAGCTAAGCAAGGCAAGAAGCATCGAAAAGCTGAGAATGGCCTCTAGTTGAGTTGAAGCCAGCAAGGATTGAGAGACCAGAACTGTGTAACACATAGAATCAAATTCTACCAACAACCTGAATGAGGGTGACAGCAGATTATGTGCAAAGATTGGAAAAATGAAAGAGCCATTCCAATAAATTGATTCTGCCCCTGGGAAACCTGAAGTAGAAAATCATCCAAGCTGCACTTTGCCTGGACCTCTGAGCTACAGAACTATAGGATAATACGTTTGTATATTGAAAAGCCACAAAATTGATGGTGATTTATTATAGGAGCAACAGGAAACTAGTATACATACAATCTTTTGTAATAAATAATCAGAAAAATATAATACTTATTTAGGGTAAATTTTACAGCTGGCTTTTAATTTTCACCTGATTTTCTTTGACAATTATAATCATTTCTGTTAAGAAAAATTTTACAATAGCTCAATAGGAGAGAATGCACTGTGCTATGATTTTTTAATGATGGTTAGAAGCAACTAATAAATTATTCAGCCCAGAAGGGAAATAGTTTAAATCCTTTTATTAAGCAATAAATGAATGCGGAATTATAATTAAAATTTTACATGCTTCTGTAGAGACCATTTGGAACCTAAGATTGCAAAATTGTAATATATTCTTTGTGTGGCAAAGATAATGCTATTTTTACTGCAAAATAATGTGATTATGTAAGCGACTTATGTACTCACATCTTCTTTATTTCCTGCACATACTTTTTAACCCAACCGTCTAACTAGCTCAGATTATGCAAGCAAAAACATCTTTTCTGAAGCATTAATTATATGTATAAGCATAAAGAAAAAAGACTACATAAATATCAGTTGATAACAGAAGTTTTTGATCCTGAAAACATTTTTTTTCTTATGATAAAAAATGAGTTTTTTTTCCAATTTTCTATAAGTATAGAATAAGCACCACCTGATAAAATATACATACATTCTCACAGATCAAAGCAAACTCTTAGAACCCGTTTTCTTCAGGATGTCCTAGCTGGCAAACAGTATTTATTTATTTATTTATTTACTTTTTTTTTTTTTTTTTTTTTTTTTTGAGGCAGAGTCTCAAGCTGTCCCCCTGGGTAGAGTGCTGTGACATCACAGCTCACAGCAACCTCCAACT
>NW_003852431.1:16014663-16030394 GCF_000181295.1 Otolemur garnettii
AGAATCACTTAAGCCCAAGAGTATGAGGTTGCTGTGAGCTGTGACACATGGCACACTACCAACGGTGTCATAATGACTCTGTTTCAAAAAAAAAAGAGAGAAAGAAACTGATACATAATTTAAATACTTTAAAAAATTTTATTCTATGTTAATTTTTGAAGCACTAGTGAGAAAATGGATAAGAAACAGGAAAACATTGATGAACTTGTATACTTTTTTAAAGTAAGTAATTTGTACATAGATCATAAATACATTTATGTTATTACAGGATTCAATGTGTTCATTATTTGTACAAATTGGAGTGCTTACATCCTACTAATCAACAGCTCTTTTAATACTTTTTTCTTTGTTGTATCATCTGAATGATATTAAACAAGTATATTTTATATACATAAAATAAAGTATATACTCACATATGTCACTATATATTGTGAACTATACAAATATATTATTATTGAAATGAAGATTTTATACAGCAATACCTTAATATGTTTTTTCTGCTATTTTTGGTAAATGGACTCAGGAATGATAAAAAAAAAAAGGATGTAAATAAACAATATAAAGTTACTGAAAATATCTGTTTATTTTTGTTGTATTTATTTCCATTTCTGAAGTAATTAAGAAAAATGCTAGTACAGAATATTCTGCAAAAAGTCAGCTAACAGTACATCTTACCCTCTGGCATCCTTTTCTGGTGTTAAAGAGTAAGCCATTTAAAGAAATTAAAGAATGGCAAAGCTTTGCCCTTTAAAAGATACCATATAAGGGAGAGAAATACTAATCTTCAAGGTAATAGATGGTATAGTAATTGATTTTCCATGGGTGGTAAGAAAATTACAAGAAAGCAGATTTTACTTTGAAATGAGGGCGATCTTCCAATACAACTATTCATCAATGATAGGGGCTTCCTCATAGGATTATAGGTTTCCCATGACTAAAAATACTCACTGATGAGCAGTGAGCGGCAGAGGTACATATGATTGAACTAAATTAAGTGGTTTCCTATATTGTTTCCAATATGAGATGTCAGGTGGTAGAAACTCCTATTTTATATTGTGGCTAAACAATAACATAAGAATTGGGCCAGATGACATCAATATTCTTTAGAATCTATGATTGTATTGTAAATATTTCCTTATCTTGAGAATTGTTATTTCAGAGTGAAGAAAAAGGTAGATATTTTCTAACTCAAACCCCTCCCTGATCTTTGTTATTCCACTTCCCTCTTACTCCTTCAACTCCATGAAGTCATTCATTTTCCTCTATTCATAAAATGCATATATTTCTCTTACAGCATCTTACTATCCTTCTCTCTAGAAAGTGAGGTTCTTGGGGACAACTTTTTTTTTTCCTAATCTCTGTATTTCAAGTATTAAGTACACACTAGCCAGAGAACAAGAATTCAATAACATTTTATTGTTTGAATTTGACTGAATAATCCGAAAAAACTAGAGAATAAAATGATGTGTATGTAGACATTCACGCTAGGAAGGAAGGTGAAGTGAAGGGCAGGGTCCCATGCAGAGCATGAAGGCTTCCACTTCCATAATGCCAGCTATGAGACAGGTCCTTGTCTAAGCATACCCAATTTAATGTAATCTTCACACTAATCCTCATCAGAATGCTCTAAAATGTATGCTGTTTTATTTTCATTTACAAATAGAAAATCTAACTCTCTATTGTTACATAGTCAGTGAATAGCAGGTTTGGGATCTAAATCCTGGCTAAGTCTCTAAATGAAACCACCTGGAATCACCATGCCAGATGTAGAACCCAGAACATCAAGAGTTGTAAACAAGGTCTAGGCGAGAATAAGGATACATATAACTCGCCTAGGTCAAAGCAAGATATTAAGCTCAAAACACAGAAGAAGCAGAAGGAAATTAACCAAAGAATAGAAAGATGGCCCAGGCAGTATAATGGGAAGTGACATAGACCTAAGGAGGAGAAATTGAATTTCTAACCCCAACTTTGTCTTGATTATCAGTATGACTGCGAGACTCAGTATTCTCATCTGTAAAATAACAAGATGTGACTATCTCATGATGAGTTTCCATTTCCTTTGAAATTCTAAGGTAGTGTTCAAGAGCTCAATCATTCAGCAACTTTGATTAAGGGTTGCTTCGGGCAAGGCAAATAATCAAAAGCACAGCATAATTGGTTTTGAAACCCAGAAAGTTTAGAATCTTGCCAGTAATATGTGAATGTAGCAACTTTAATGTATTTATTACAATAAATCTTTGATAAATCAGGAAAGGTGACTCTCGCCACTCTGCCTTTTTAGAAAGTTTAAATTCTAACATCAATAGAGGAAAATGTATAAAAGAAATTTTGCCCTAAAATTATAGTTTTTTTTTTCTGTTCAAAGGAGACTTTATGGAGGGGAAATAAAAAGCAGAGAGAACTTCAGAACTCCAAAGTATGTTAATAAAACAATAATAAACAACATGATAAATGGGGAAATGTGATAGATGCAGTGTTATCAGATAACAGTTCCTAATGTCCAGTTTATTTTTAGCAGTTTTTAAAAATGACATTGCTGGTTCCCAGAAGATTTAGTATGACTTACAAAGGCACAACATTATGGGAAATGCTCTCGATTAGATGCATGGATAAAAGGGGAAAAAAACAAGAAAACTACTGTAGAGATACTAAGTGAAACTATTATCAGAGCTGTCTGAGAGAGAAATCAAACTATAAATATCTATAGGCTTCCTACTAGATAGATTTCAATTTAACTCTAAGTTTTCTAGAGGCAAAATAAAAGAGAATCTGATCAATTTCATAATTTACAGCATCTGTGATAAAGGCAAACCAATTTACTCAAGAAAAGGGCAATTATTCCTGCTACTAAAACCTGCAAGAAATGTGTCCTAAGGGTCATCGTAAAGAGGACACTATAAAATATAATGAAATATTCCTTGAACAAGATCTTTATGATAGATACTACTGAGAGTTTCACAGAGCTGGTTTTTTTTTTTTTTTTTTTTTTATGATTTCTCTCACTATAAAGTGTCAGCCTGGTTGTACGATTCTGTGTGTAGTTTAATAGCAAATAGATTTTGCAGTAACTGGAAAAATAGATAGACAAAGATCTTTCAAAGATGTCTCTAAAGCATCTTTACCTTACCATAGCTTTTGGGAGAAACTTGGTAGCTCTAAATCTTAGAATACTTAATTTGTGAATTCCGTAAATAGTTATTGGACACCTGTAACTGACATGGTGCTGTATTAAGCCCAAAGGAAACTCAGGGGACAACAACAACAAAATTTTTTTAAAAACAACAACAAAAAGCAAAAAACTTTAAGTTAATCTGCGATATTAATGAATGTAATTAAGGTATATTATATATGAATTACATCATTACCATAAAATTAATGGCACTAAGTAGCAGATGCTACAATACAAAGTAAAATTAGCATCCTCTTGTGAAAGCTGACGGCACTTCAGTTCCAAGGATATACTGACAATGAGGATCAGATTTCTCCTCAGAAATAAGTTGGAATCTGCTCTAACCTACACAGGATTAATCCTCACTTGTGCAGTACAGCAGAGCCTGGTTCACGATGCCTTCTTCGGAAGAGTCCCAGCCTCTCCCCACTTCCAGTTTTATCCTACAATATGTGTCCTACGGGTTATTTCTACCACAACTGCAGCTTTATAAGTATGATTTGAGGAGCCTTTGTCATGTCTTCCTTGGAGTTGTCCCAGGACACATAGATGGGGTAGAACAAAGAGGAGACCTGATAATGTGAATCTCTGTCTTGGCTCCCAGTGTCTGCCAGCCTCTCTGTTTAAATCATATGAAAGTTACTGACTTTCATAAGTTTTTTAAATGTTTAAAAAAGGCTGCACTACTGTGTCCTATTTCTAAAATTTTTTCTCTACAAAGATCTTCAATTCATATTCAATAAACATATGCTATTCTCATTCTGTTTTCCATGTTCTGTCCCAGGATCTAGCTATACAATGTCATATAAACCAGGGTTTACCAGATTACAGTTTGTGATAAGATGCCCTAAATCCACCAAAGATTAGGCCGCAGTTTGGTCACTGCTATGTTGGGATATACATATCATGCATTGTAGGGCTTACTAGAGGCACAGCTGGATCAGATGAGACCAGGTACAACAGGTGTCTCCTGAATTGAATCTTCAAATGTGACAGAAATCAGGAAACAGGGGCCATCAAAGCCATTCTACATGCTGGAGTCAATAAAGGAGGACATGTCGAAAGGTTTGGAAAATTGTAAGAGGAGGAAGTACTTTTGGAACCTGACAAGCAAATAAGGAAAGAAAATGAGTTATTAGAACCAGAAGAGGTCAGATTATGAACATCAATGTGCTTAAACAAAAAATGTGAACCAGAACACAAGTAGAAACCATTAAACAAAACAAAACAAAAACAAAAACTTAAGAATAGCACTGAGACTATTTATGCTTTAGAAATATTATTCTGGCTTCAGTATAGAGGATGCTGTCGAGAAGCCAAGAATAGCATCAGCAGAGTAATTAGGAGGTGATGGTGGCCGTTTGCATGAAAACAAATAGAAAACTGAATGAAGGCAAAGAATTGTTGTGAAGAGAAGGAGGCATGAGAAAAAATAAGAGGTTGGGTGGAACGTGTGATTTGGTGATTCCTATGGCCTATTGATCCTGTTTCTGCCTTTTGAATAAGCAATGATCCATCTTATAGTGTTACCTTTCTCTATGTAATTTTATTGCCATTTTCTGATACACACATATATACAGATGCATAGTCAAACATTCAAAAATGTGAGAAGTTATTCTTTTCATATTCACCCAATAGTACATCGTGGTGTACTTGAAACTTGAATGCTTAATCACTTTGTATATTCTGCCTGCAGAACAAAGCTCAACGTGATAATCCTCCAGTTATTACAAGATCTGTGCTGTCTGGGATACATTTACATTTCAATTACAATTACAATGCTTTCATCTTAACAGCTTCTAGTTTCTGAAGGATTGAGTCTCAAGGATTATCTTATAATGAGAACAAAGGTTATTGACTACTTTTCTCATTTCTTTTTGAGATGCTTTACTAGCTAAAGAAAAGAAAAGCAAAATTCATGCCAAGATGTTTTTTCCCTGCAGGAAAACATAATGGAAGTTATCAGAAATCAAGAATTTTTACTCCTTCCAGCTGAGGAGCTCCATAAACTTCTGGCCAGTGATGATGTCAATGTTCCTGATGAAGAAACCATTTTTCATGCACTGATGATGTGGGTGAAGTATGACATGCAGAGAAGATGCAGCGACCTGAGCATGCTTCTTGCCTTTATAAGATTGCCACTGCTCCCGCCACAGGTAATGATGTGTGATGCTGTTTTAATAGATACGACCTATGGAAAAATCCTATATTAAATGGAAACCTCAACACATATTTTTAATTCTTTATTCCAATTTTAAAAGTTTTAATGAAATAGTATTTTTACGATAAGTTAGATGGTAGAAAATGATGGGTGATAGATCTTGGATCTGACTCTTATCACTTATTGATTCATGATCTCTTGCACAATTATGATGATATCTCTTAATTTCTTTGATATTCAGTTTCCTTCCCCACAAAATATAACTATACTGCCATACCAAAGTTTTGTGATAGTCAGTTACATAATGCAGCAAAATATCTAATCCTAATACAGTGCCTTTCTAACATTTATCTAAACCCTCAGCTGCAATAATAGATCAGTCTTTGATGATGATATGTATTCTTTGGTATTTTTAGGGCCCAATGTATTTCTGAATGTTAAAGGTTATGAGGCTAACAGCATTTAACAACTGAAATTATACAATCTTTGATAGTTGAGCTAAGGAGACTCTAGACACCAAGTAAGTCAACTATACCATTTTCTTTAATGAGTTAAGGAGCGCACTGCTAAGAACTTTAAGTTCACTCAGCTTGTTAGAGGAAGAGTAGCTAGTTTCCTGATTCTGAGTCTTGTATCTTTAAACTAGCTAGTGGTGCTACAAAATTAACTATGTGTAGCATTGTTAATCTAGGGCCTCTGCCTTCTCAGGATACTTAAAAATAAAGTTGAAAGTGGACCCGGCCTCTAAATTGATAGGTATGATTCTGTGTGTATATATGTAGTGTGTGTGCGGGTGGAATTTTAGATAGAATATTCCTAATAAATACACAGCTGCAAGGTAAGGATTATTAATTACGTTGTACAAAGGGAAGAACAGGCTCAAAGAGGTAAGCAATTGTTTTAAAGGTCACAGAGCTAGTGGAAAATCTGGTGTTCCTTCTCATCTGAGTTGACCATATATGAACAAACAGAGAGAGAATTCTACCTTAATGAGTATTATTTCCGTGTTTCCTCTCCAACCCAGAATATCATAAAAAATATCTTGAATCCAGGAATTTCAAAAGTTCCTATGAAAACATAGGGATGGAAGAACAGTGGTAAAATAGGAAATTAGTTACTGATCATGATTATTTCTTTAATTTTTTTTCTTTTTTTGTTTTGAGACAGACTCTCATTTTGTCACCCTTAATAGAGTGCTGTGATATCATATCTCACAGCAAACTCCAAGTCTTGGGCTCAAATGATTCTCTTGCCTCAGCATCCCAAGTAGCTGGGACTATAGGCACCTGTCACAAGGCCTGGCTAGTTTTTTTAAAGACGGGGTCTTGCTCTTGCTGAAGCTGGTCTCGAACCTGTGAGTTCAGGGCAATCCACCTGCTTCAGCCTTCCAAAGTCCTGGGATTACAGGTGTGAACCACCATGCCTGGCCTTCGTTTAAGTTCTATAATATCCATATGTTGTAGAGATTTTTATTCCCATTGACAAATGAGTAAATTGAGAATCAGTACAATTATCCTCTGCCTAGACAATTCTAGAGAACATGTTTTAGTTCAGTTGTATCCAAAACTAATGTGGTTCTTCCTGCAGTAAAGGAAAATGGGTTAAATGTTTATTTATATTTGGCTTTATATTTGCCTCAGTGTCCAAGCAGAGTCAAAGAAAAATTGAATTGAATCTGGTATTTCACAGCCTTACATATGGACTTTTCAATCTGCTAAACATTTTAGGGTAGTTATGAAAAACTATTAAAGTGATTAAGAAATACATTTTTCTTCATCCTGGAACAGTTAATGTAAGGTCTGCCCAGGAGTCTTACAGGGATTATTAACACATAAGTCTTTTCCAGTCTGTAAGTGATTTGTGTGTATACACTGTATGTGTTTACACATGCTTGTCAGATGCATGTGTGTTCATGCCTGTGTGTGTGTGTGTTGCCATAGGACATGAAAAAACTCAAGACCGGTAGAATATGTGGAAACTCAAACACAATATATGAGATGAGTGAGAGAAAAATAGAAAAAAATATGAAAAAAGTAAATAACAGCTTTAGTGGTAGGGGATATTATTTGGAGGACGTATCACAGAAAATTTAAGCATAAATGAGAGTAGAAATATTAAAAGAATCATGATTCAAAGTTCTAAATGATATCAAAATGATTATATAATTTTAATGATCAATAATTTTTTTCTTTCTCCCTTTCAACATAAATATACATACACACATATAGAATTTTAATGTATGTGTGATGCATGTTACATTTAATATATAATTATATATTATTAAATCTATATGTAAATCAAAATATTGCATTTTAAAATACTAGCAATATTTAAAGTTAGAAGATTTTATCTTTTTCTAGTGAGATAAGCTGTTACTTTTAAGGAAAGATAACACTGAGACTAATTTATGAAGGGTACTTAAGATTTTGGTTTGTGTTTTTTTAGGTAATTCCTGCAGATCCAAACGAACAGCTTCAGGCAAGGGAGAACATAATAATTGAAAGACCCAATGTAAGCTGCTTTCAAGGTTGTTAATTAAAATATAACAATATTAACCAAGTCAAGAGCAGAAAAAGTGAAAAGAGGATTTAAAGAGATGTTTAAGCTACAAATAAAGAAAGAATTTCAAGTATAATATGAGCCTCTAGGATAAAGTTAAACCATATAACCTGTAGGTACTTTGATAGCTAGGAGTTTCCACGATTATATTTGTTAAATGCATGAAAAACATTCTAATGTATAAAAAAGTAAATATAAAAACAATGACAGAGACTACATCAACAAAGAAAATGCATCAAAAAATTTAGTGCCAAAAATATATTTATTTTATACTAAGTCTTCTCTTATGATCATGAGGAAATCAACCACATTGACTTGGGAGTATTTGAGTACAACCATTTCTCTCAATCAGCACCTCTCCTTTTGGTTACTACTTGGCGCAGTAAGTAATTGTTTCTTAAATACTCCCAAGAAAAATCACTTCTGACAATCTTTATTATTATGTGATGAATAAATGATAGTAATTTGGTATAGAAAATATAATGCAGAAGTAAACTTTGATAGAAGAGGTGGATTTTAGAAGAGAACAAGGGTAGAAAAAAAGAGCTTAGGAAAAGAAGAAAAGTTATGAAAAGACTCAGAAGTGACAGTGTCTATTTTATCCTCTATAAATTCTGTTATTTGACTTAGCTGTGGAGAAGACCAGAGGAAAAGGCAAAATGAAGGAGCTAGGTAACTGAGTTACATTCCAAGAAGAAATTCTATTATTTGTTAAAATAAGTGAGAAATAGAACTTCATGTAATAGTTCCCGTATTTTTCTTGAATACCCTGAGGTTTCACAATTTCAAGAGCTTTAGAAAAATATCAAAATTTCATTCAATTTAGAGAATGACTGAATGTATTTTTCAAAGAGACGATCCAATTGGATTTACTAATTTTTCTATTTTTCCTCTGTCGGAGATACAACAAAATGTTATTTTTCTATTGTATAAACATATTATATATATTTCATAACTATTTATACTTATTTTAACTAATTTCATTATATATATTTTGTATATATATTATATATATCTCATAAGTACACATAAGTATCATAATTTTGGTGTGCTCTTTTCCAATGAATGGCTTAGGAAATGAAGCATGCTGCTTAAAAAATAAGAAATTGCAATTTTACATATTACCAAGTTAAAAGATTTTCAGGGAAATTCAGTCTTATCACCACTTGAGATTTTATAGAAGGTTAGAGATAAACTTTGTTTTGTATATAAAAACTGAAATTGTTTATGTCTCTTAAGACAAGGAGAAATATTTCTCATAATTTCTTCTTTCTTTCTCATAATTTCATAATCAAACCTACCGATTCTTATGGGAAACAGTTAGAATTGTGTGCGTGTTTATGCACAGGCAAGTCTACTTTTATTTTCCACAGCTAAAAGCAAAAGAAAAAGAGTTGCAACTGAAAAATGAAATATTGCCTATCTTTGGAAGAATATGGATTAATCTGGTAACTAACAATAAAATAACAAGGACATTCAAGTATTTAACTTTAGCGAGAGGCCTCATCTTCACTTTTCCAGTATTCATCTTTCTATGCAAAGAGGTAATAAATTCATTTCAAAAGATTATTTGCGGTAGTAATAGCAATGTAAGAAGGAAGTGAAAAGTGAGGTCTCCAATCTTTTATTACAATGGAAAAGTTACAATTGATTAGCTGTCGGTGATATAAGGATTCTTGTTGTACATAAAAACTATAGTCACAGCTAAAAATCCCAATGAAAAACAAAATGAAAATTATAAGTCTGGCTCGGCGCCTGTGGCTCAAGCACCTAGAGTGCCAGCCGGATACACCTAAGGTGGCGGGTTGGAATCCCCAGCCCGGGCCCGCCAAACAACAATGATGGCTGCAACCAAAAAATGGCCAGGCGTTGTGGTGGGCACCTGTAGTCCTAGTTACTTGGGAGGCTGAGGCAGGAGACTCGCTTGAGCCCAGGAGTTGGAGGTTGCTGTGAGCATGATGCCATGGCACTCTACCCAGGAGAATAGCTTGAGGCTCCATCTCAAAAAAAAAAAAAAAAATTATAAGTCAATACAAAAGAGCATTGATAAATCACAATATAATATATACAGAGGTTATATTCTTAATTCATTTATAGGTTTTATTTATTTGGTTTTGCTTTCCCCAGACTATTCCTTGATAAGTTCTCCAAGTTGGTCTGCAGAATTCCTCATTGTTTAGTATGGTATGTATCATATTTTTCCAAAGGAAAAAAATAAAAATTCTTTTAACTTTTACAAATGAGTGAGGCAAGAAATATTCCAAGGACATTAACACAATTCATTACTAGTCTTGTTACTTTTTCATTTTTTTCCCCTCTGATTTGCTTGCTGTCTGATTACTTAGTGATTATACCAGGTCATCATTATATAGGTAGTCGACTGTACAAAACTAGGCTATTGGGGTAAAAGAAGAGCAAAATGGCATCATTTTTCTCTGCAAAAATTAAAAAAAATATATTTAAAGGAGAGATGTGTATAAAACATATGTTCCTAAAATTTCATAGATTTATGTTTAATGTCATGCTGAATCATAACTTAACCATTATAAATTCACAGTTCAAATTGCACATTTTAAACATGGAAATAGTATTTAAAATTTTATTTTACTAGGGTATCAATATAATAAAAAGTATGTAAGGAGATTCACACATACAAACTCATACATGCCCACATTTCTCTTTTGGGGATAGCATAGTCATAAAGTTGTTGCAAAATCTGAAAGCCTTTATTGTCTACAATACATTAAGTATCTTTGCTTTAATCAAAGGCTGATCCTCTACTGGTTTTGTATTGTATCTCATCTTTCATGAGACAGGGATTCCTATACTGAAATTGCATGTCTATATATTAAAAATTTTATCAACTTTTACTCTATATTGGATAATTTCAGTCAACTAGCAACATTTCATTGCTTCAAACATTAAAGCAAAACCAAACAAAACTCCTTTTTACATAAAGATCTTGAAATTATATAGCATATAGTAACTTTAAAGGCTAAGAAAAATTGTGAAACATTTTTTTGTTTGTTTGTTTTTTGCAGTTTGGCCAGGGCTGGGTTTGAACCCACCAACCGTGGTATATGGGGCCAGTACCCTACTCACTGAGCCACAGGTGCCACCCTTGTGAAACATTTTAATAAAGCCAAAGCTATTTACATATTTAGACCTTTACAGTGACTTTAATGTAGAATTTGAGAACATGAATTAAGTAAGCTACTTTAATATCTTTTTGATTTTAATATTTTGGGAATACAAGTGAAGTTTTGTTGTATGTATGCATTATACAGTAGTGAGGTCTGGGCTTATAGTGTCCCAGTGACTGAATAGTGTACACTGTACCTAACAGTAATTGATTTTATGTAAACCCTCTTCATCTTCCCACCCTTAGCATTTTCAGTGTTGATTATTCTACTTTATATGACTGCGAAGACCCGTAATGTAGTCCTAGTTATAAGTGAGAACATACAGCATTTGATTTTTCTGTTCCTGAATCACTTCACTTAGGACAATGGCCTTTATTTCCATCCCAGTTGCACTGCTAAAAAAGACATTGTTCAGTTCCACTTATGAAAGTTCTATTTATGGTTGAATGTTATTGCATGGTGTGTATGTACATGTGTGTGTGTATGTGTGTGCATACACATATGTATATATAGTGATAATTAAGTTTGTGGACTCATCCTAGAAAAAGACCCACATGCCTCACTGATGAATACCCCTATGGTAATCTTCAAAGTACTCTGCCTGGGAAGCTATGCACTGATGCCAGTGCCTATTCATCTTTCAAAACCATTTCTGAACTCTTTTTCTGGAGTGACAATCAGAGCTGTCATCATAATGCACACAAAAGCAAGCAACAACAATAACAAACTCCACTCAGCAAGACACCGCCACATGTGGGCACAAACATAATTGTGAGATGCTGATATATACCAAGGTTATGAAACCTTACTGAGTTATTTGTACAGTGCTGCCTACAGAAGCACATGGTGGTAAGTTTGTGAACTTAATTACTAGAACTGCTACAACATCAGTATGATGGTCATTCAAAAAAAAAGAGTTCCAGAACTGCTTTGAAGGGTGGACTAGGTGCTAGAGTCAGTGCATAGCTTGCCAAGGGGAGTACTTCAAAGGTGACTAGTAATATTCAGCAATGAAGTATGTAGCACTTTTTCTAGGATAAGTTCACAAATTTGTTAGACCTTCACATATGTGTGTGTGTGTGTTTAAAAACAAATGTAGTGGTATGTATAAAACTGTGCAGTACACACACACAAACATACACCACATTTTCTTTTTCTACTCATTAATGAACACTCAGGTTGATTCTGTATCTTAGCAATTGTGAATTATTCTGTGTTGAATATATAAGTGACAGTATATTTTTTACATAATGACTTATTTTTCTTTGGGTAGATACCTATTTATAGGATTTCTAGACTGTACAGTAAATATGGTTTTAGTTCTATGAGAAATATCTATATTGTTTTCCCTAGAGTTTATATAGTACTATTTTATATTTCTACCAACAGTGTACAAGTGTTTTCTTTTGACCAGATTTATAACAGGTATTGTTTTATTGACTGGTTAAATAATGATCACTCTGTCTGAAGTAAGATAGTATCTCATTGTGGTTTTAATTTGCCTTTCCCTGGCCATTAGTGATGTTGAACTTTTTTTTTCATATATTTTTGTTCATTTGTATATATTCTTTTGAAAAAATGTCCATTGACCTTTTAATATTTCTTTTTTCTTGCTGAGTTGAGCTCCTTGTAGATTTTGGGTTAACCTTATATCAGATGTATATTTAATAAAATAATCTTCTATTTTATAGGTTGTCCATTTACCCTGTTTATTTCTTTTGCTGTGCAGAAGTTTTTCAGTTTAAATCACATTATTTTGGTTTTTTGTTTCTGTTTAAGTTGTTTTGGGGTCTTAGTCATAAATTCTATGCTAAGGATTAATGTCTAAAAGTGTTTTTCAAGAGTTTCCTTCTAGAATTTTTATTTTCCTTCTAGAATTTTCAGGCCATACACTTAAGTCTTTAAGCCATCTTGAGTTAATATTTGTAGTGAAAGAGAGGTATCCATTTTCAGTATTCTGTGTACAGCTATCAGTTTTTCCAGCGTTATTTGTTAAATAGGTTTTCCTTTTTCTGGTATATGCTTTTGTCTGTTTTGTTGGAGATCATTTGGTGGTAGGTTTGTGGCTTTATTTCTGAGTTCTCTATTCAGTTTCATTGATCTATCTGTCTGCGTTTATACCAGTACCATGATATTTTGGTAACTATAGCCTTGTAGGATAACTTGAAATCATGTAATGTAGTGCATCTAGTTTTGTTATCTTTTACTTAGGATTCCCTTGGGTATTTGGTCTCCATTTGGTTCATATGAAATTTATGATCGTTTAATCAAACTCTGTGAAAAAAGACATTGACTTTTTAATAGAAATTACACTGAATCTATAGGTTCTTTTCAGCACGATGGTAATTTTAGCATCCCATGACCCTGGGATGTCTTACCATTTATGTCATGTAAGATTTCTATACTCAGTGTTTTATTCCATGTAGAAATCTTTCGCCTCATTTGGTTCCTAGTTTTTTTTTTTTTTTCCGTTTGTTCTTTTTTGTTTGTTTGCCTTTTTTATTTGTTTGTTTGTTTGTTTGTTTGTAGCTATTAAAAGGGGGCTTGGGGTCTTTAATTTCTTCTCAGTTTAGTTGTTAATGGTGTACAGAAATGCTGATCTGTGAATGTTGATGTGCTAATGAAAGACTTTAACAAAGTCATTCATAAACTATAGAAGCCTTTTGCAGGAGACTTGATGGATTTCTTATTTTAAGATCATATCATCAGCAAACAGAAATAATTTGACTTCCTTCTTTACAATTTGAATGCTTTTGATTCTTTTTCTCATCTTATTATGTCAGCTAGGACTTCCTGTAATATGATATGTAAAAGTGGTGAAAGTGGACGTCCTGCCTTGTCCAGTTTTTAGGGAAAATGCTTTCAACTTTCCTATTCATTATGATGTTGGTTTTTGTTTTCATATACGGCTCTTATTTTGAGGAGTGTTCTTTCAGTGCCTTGTTTGTCGAGGATTTTTAATCATGGGATGCTGGATTTTATTGAATGGTTTTTCTGCATCAGTTAAGATGATTGTGTGATTTTAAGTCTTTATAGATGGTGAATTATATTTTTTATGTGCTATTAGATTCTATTCGCTGCTATTTTGGTGAGGACTTTTGCATCTGTGGTCATCAGGGGTATCAGTCTACAGTTTTCATTCTAGGTTGTATCCTTTCCTGGTTTCAGTATCAGGGTGAAACTGGCTTCGTAAGATGAGTTAGGGAGTATTCCTTCCTCCCTAATTTTTCAAACAGTTTATTAGGATTGATAACAGCTTCTCTTCATATGTCTGGTAAAATTTGGCTATGTGTCTATTCCGGAGCTTTTTTTTTTAGAGGCAGAGTCTCACTCTGTTGCTTTCCGTAGACTGCTGTGGTAACACAGCTCACATCAGCTATTGGGCTTAGGTGATTCTCTTGCCTCAACTGCCTGAGTAGCTGAAACTACAGGTGCTCACCATAACACCTGGCTATTTTTTTGCTGTTGCAGTTTGGCTGGGGCTGAGTTTGAACCTGCCACCCTCAGTATATGGGGCCGGTGCCCTACTCACTGATCCATTCCTGGGTTGGTGAGCATTTAGGCTGTTTCTACATTTTTGGCAATTGAAAATTAAGCTGCGATACACAATATAGTGCAAATGTCCTTGTGACAATTTTTTTTTTCAGGGTAGATGCCAAGTAATGTGATTGCATGATCAATTAGGAGTTCTAATTAGAGTTCTTTGAGGATTCCTGATACCTCCTTCCAAAAAGATTTTATTAGTTTGCAGTCCCACCAACCGTGTAAAAGCATACCCTTCTCTCTATATGAAGCATGCCAGCAAATTCAGCTTTGGGACTTTGTGATACATGATAATCTCACGGGGGTTAAATGATATCTCAGCATGATTTTGATCTGTACTTCTCTGCTGATTAGGGACAATAAGCATTTTTTCAAATGTTTGTTAGTCATTTGTCTGTCTTCATCAGAGAAGGTTCTGTTTATGTCACTTGCCCAGTGGTAGTTGGGATTATTATTTGCTCTTTTTTTCTTTTTTTTTTTTTTTTTGCTGATTAATTTGAGTTCTCTGTAGATTGTAGTTAACACCCTTGCTGCCGTTAGGGTCTCACAGAGAAGCGGTGCCACAGAGCATAAACCCGCATATTGAAATTATATATTTAAATAAAGGGGTTCACAGCTCTCTCAGGCATGTGACAACTTCTATATTTGTTGTTTATTATCTTCAATTGACTGGATTAGCTCAAGAGCTTTATCCTCTAACTCTGAATTCTTTCTTCTGCATGGTCTAATCTGTAATTTATACTTCATACTGCATCTTTAAGTTCCCTAATTGACATCCTCAATTCTTTAAGCTCTGCTATATCCTTTCTATAGTTTTCATATCTTTCATCCCTTATTAGGTTCTGTTTTTGGATTTCCTTATGGTTATTTACCACTTTCTCAGCAATTTCCTTCATTGTTTTTACCATCCATATTTTAAATTCTTTTTGTGTCTTTTCTATCATTTCTTTATAGCTAGAATCCTCTACTACAGCTATCTCATGATCTCTTGGGAAAAAGGTTGCTCTGTTCTGTTTTTTTATGTTGCCAGGATTTTTCTCTTGGCTCCTCCTCATGAGTGTTTTCTTCTTATCCACTTCATTTCCCTACTTTTTTTTTTCACTTCCTCCTTCTCTTGAAATTATTTTGTCTCTGTGCTTAGGTGTTGAATTAT
>NW_003852431.1:16030528-16041749 GCF_000181295.1 Otolemur garnettii
AGAGAGAGAGTGGGAGAGAGAGAGATAATAGAGATGTTCAACAGAGTGCTTTGACCCACTCTAGCAATTACCAACCTCTGTGGGACTTGCCTGGGTAGATCTCTCAAGGTCAGGAGCTTCTTTCTAGCCTAAGAAAATCAAGACCTCATCTCCATCAAATAGAGAAGGAAAGAAGAAAGTAATATGTCTGGGGGAACCTACCAATACTGTCCTTCCAAAGGCTAAAAGGTCCCATTCTGTAGGCCTGAGGATCAAAGTCTCCTTGAGCCAGACCAATGCTGTGGCACTGTAACCCAGGCCTCAGAGCTTACTTAGTAGACATGCCTTGCCCTTTCTAGACAGTGTCCCTTGGCTAAACAATGGTTTTCCTGGGAAAGTGTGTTTCACTCATTTGTCCCCACACATGGCTGCCCAGCTCATCGAGCATGTGAAAACTGGCCTTGTACTAAGACCCTACAGGCTGTCCTCCCAGGCAGCTCTCCCACAATGGCTGTGCCTATCTGCTTCACCTAGTGGCACAACGCTTCCCTTGGGTGCTATTTAAGATCACTCACTTGCCCACGATGTCCTCAGGTTACTCCAAGAAGTCTGCCTAGTGCCCCCCCCCCAAATAATAAGCCTGCATTATCTTTAAATATATTTATTTTATCATTAATGATAATTAATAGCACCATGTTTATGTTTTAAACTACCATTTATACCTTTTAAATGTCTTTGTCAATATTTAATATTTTCACTAGACATGATGCCTATTGAAAATAACAAAAATGCTATGTTTTGCATTATTAAACCCTCTTATTATCTCTATAATGAGTTCTGAAGTATTTTCAGTGACTGACTCTAGATCAGCATTTCCCAACACTTTGTTCCTGGACACAAATCATTTGAAGATATTCACACACAAAAAATTTCACATTAAAAAGAAAAGTTTATATATCTATGAACCTATCATGCCATATCCCTGTTTATAGTATAGTCTCTAAAGTACCTTTATACAAATAATTCCTAACTCTAACTCATGAAATCCCTGACGTTTGTGATGAACACTTGGTCCAAATAACATCCGTTAAAGATTTGTGAAAGGATGATCCACAGACACACTAGAGATTCATAGTCCTAAGTGGATATATTTTTATAAAGTTTTGAAATTCTTCATGATTAGGGTTAATATGCCATGGGTTCTTATTTGGAATAAGTTATCCTAAATTAAGGATATTTTACATGTTTTTATATTTAAAGAAATCAACTTTCTTCCATTTGTGAGTCAGTCTACCACAAAGTAGCATGCAACATTGACTTAGCTGAGACGGAAAAGAAGATATTCAGTGAATTCAATAAACTGACCTACAAAGACCTGGAAATAGAGTCATAAATAATAATGAATGTGTTATTCTCAATTCAGTCAGCTATGAGGTTTTTCCAAACCATTAAACAACTTCTCAATGTGATACAACTCAGTATAAGTGCTGTATTCTTTTCAAAATAAGTCCAAGAATAAAAGATGACAAATATGAGGTAAGAACTTAGGAATGATGAATATTTAATCTCAATGAGCACCTGAAATAAGGTTTCAATGAATAGTCATGTACAATATTCATCTCTTATAAAAATTATAGATGGAATTCTATCCTGACCATTAGATTTCACCTCATGCTAATACACATTCTCTTTAATATTCATTATTCTAAGTGTATTCTAAAATGTGTATAAAATTGGGCAAATAAGTAAGTCATCCTGAAACATAAAGATCTATTTAAATAGTGAATGCTCATTTCATCTATTGGTTAGTTCTTTATGAGAGTGTCATGAAATTTTATCCTTTTCCTTGCCCAGAAACAATAATAAAAATATTTTTTCTTTGTAAATAAAGTTTTTCTTAACAGCTATTATTTTGTTCCTTCTGATGTCACCAAGCATTTTCTTTTTCTTTAATGTACATCTTTGAAATGTTTAAATCTCATCTCTGTGTGTGTGTTTTCATTGATGCTAGATTAGTATTTAGCATTTTTTTTCAATAAACAACATGTTAGTTGCATAACTCTAATGACATCTTTCTCCATTTATACTCATTCTTCACAATCTCTCTTGAGTTAATATTTTTAAAACAAATTTAATTATAATGTTTAAGGCCTTTGGAATATACACAATACCAAACTTGAGCAGTACATAAATTGTTCCTAGTCATTTGCAATCTTCTTTTCTATAATTACTAGACTACTGGTAGAAACAAGTATACTCTTTTCCAAGCCTTCTGACATCTACTTCACACACTGACCCTTATACTCAGACACAAATGCTTTTCCTTAATTCCTGATTTGCCATTGAAAACTCAGCTCAGAATTGACTTTCTGAGAGGGCCTTCCCTGTCCACTTCTACCCTTTTCCAGGTATGTGTGTTCTTCTTCAGTGTTCTCTTACTAAATTTTATTGCTAAAAGTAGCAGTGTTTTTAATGACCATTTAGAGGTGTGTGTCTTCTCACCCGAATATCCTGTAAGTTTCTTAATATTTTATCTTCAATATCGGGCACATATACAGTACCAAATAACTGACTGTATCTAGAATGTAAAGAATTTTCGACAAGAGTTGCTTATCAATGTCTTTTACAGCTAACTTTTAAACAGATCACTTCATACCTCATTAGTCTTTACCTTCTGGGTGTGAGATTTTTCTTGAACCAGTAACTATATGTGGAAAAGTAGAATTCAGGTTTTTATGTAGAGCTAGATAAAATATTGGGAAAACAGAAAACATGAAAGAAGTACTACAATTCTGTGTGAGTTATCTTCTATGTGTGTTATCATTGATGTTAGATTAGTACTTAGCCTTTTGATGAACAACATGTTGTAATTGTAATTACATTTTTTCAACTTCAACATATCATTTTCTAATACTATGAGTGCTATAATTAATTGTATTTTCATATGTTTTATGTAACTTATACTTATATACATATATACCTAATTCTTATATATAAAACACATAATTCCTATGGATATATTTATTAGTATAAATAAATTCTTCATGATATTCATAAATAAAAATTTGCTTCTTATAAAACCTTTTTCAGTTTTTTGTTGATGTCATTTCAAAATAAAGGTATTTAAGAGGGAAAAAGCAGTCTTATTAAGAATTTTTCCTAAATTATCTTTCTGCCACTGGCAGTTATGGCCTTTACAAATGGCAATGTTTTATGGTAAAAAGCAATCAATTTAATGTTCTAAAAATACTAGGATTCTGTTATAATTTTGTGTTCTTGAAACCAGAACAAAACTGCTAGTTACAGAGGCTTATAAATGGAAATAACTTTTAATTGATGAACAGCATTCACCATTCCACAGAAATTGAGCCAATTTTAAGCGGGAAAAAAAAATTTATACAAATATAAATTGAGCCAATTTATAAGTAGAAAAAAATATTTATACGAACCTCTTTATCTAACAACCATAATTTTTCATGAAAATCACAAATCTTCTAAATTACTTAACTTTCCCAATGGTTCTGGTAATTTAGTGTTATCTCAAGTTAAAAATCAAATATTCTATGTATTAAAATTATCAAAATCATTTCCAGAGTTAAATTTTGCTTCTGGGTTACAATGGATTTTTCTTTGTCTGACATCAGAAGTAATCCCCTCATTTCATTTGGAATAAGCTTGAAAAATCTATATGAGAATATAAGAGGATGGAATGATGGGGGAAAGGAAAGGGTGAAGAGGAGGCAATAATGTTGGCTGAGTAATTTTTCTATTAATAAAGCTGATGGTGGACAGAGTCCCCATATTCTCCCATTTACTCTCACATCCTTTGAAGGTGTCATGATGTCTCCCTTTCAAAATGAAATACAGATGCAAAAACCTAACAATACCAAAATATTGATCAGTCATATTTAAGAAAACTAAGGTGTTCTAGAGTGACATTGTATATGGCAACGAAACTTCCCATATTACCACATGGAATGGTGCATATCACCTTGAACAATTATCCTCCAGCATGTATCTACACATTAAATTGATGAACTTATCTGGTTGAAATGACTTTCAAATGCTATGCAAGTCCCAAAAGCTCATATGTGTAAAGAACAGAAGGGTGTGTAATTTAGTAATTCCAATTTTGAGAAAGTCAACCAAATGAAAAGTGGGTTGTCAGATAAAGATATAGAAGGCAGTATCTCAACACAGCTTAATACACCACTGTTTAACTGTAAGCAATAGACTATAATAACCATATGCTGTATTATATTATAAATTACTTTAAGTCAGGAACTGAAAAATTATTTTTTTGCTTTCCAAAGTATCAGGTATAGGTTTTGAAACATTCCAAATGCTTTTAGTGCCCTTAGTATTAAGATTAATAAACATATTTTCTCTCATTCTTGAAATTTTTTTTTTGGTAAAAGTGCTTGAGCTACTTACATCATACCCAAACTTTGGATACTCTACGAAGTATATGCACAGTGGAATTTGCTTTACTTAGGAGAATTATTTTAATCCCTTATTGATTTGCAATATGCCTCTACTTTGATGTTTTCACAGGAACTTATTTCACTGGTGATGATCAAAAGAAGTGTGTTAGGCTTTGATCAGAGTAAATCTGAAGAAGCTGGAAGTCTGCAAATATGAAGTGATTAAAATTTTTGTCTATTTTTTCTTAGTGAATGTTGGGGGACAAATACAGACTGATAACTTATAATTAGTGTGAGATGAATTAAAAGGATTTGTTTAAAGTTAATTGCACAGAACAAAACAAGACAAAAAGTTTAATACTAAGTCCACATTATTATTGAAATCAGGATATGTGGATTTCCAATAGTCTCTTCAATTGTTGTCCTGAATATTTGTGTTAAGGTATTTCCAGGAGCTTCTTTCCATCAGAATTAAGTTCTCTGACATAAACTGTAGGAGAAATTATAGAATTCTCAATATTTCTTGTAGTGCCAGGTGCTCTTAAAGGTTTAAAGCAGTTATCTCATTTGGATGGAGGTGTAGGCCAAGTGTAGACTTTTCTGAAATGCAGGATACCTCTAAGTACTGAAATAAATTTTATTCTTTCAGAACCATTATACTCATCACAAGATGGTTTGAATACAAGTTGTGATTTAACACCTCATTTAGCTAATCTAATCCATCAATTTCAGATTATAGCTCATATTGAAATTACATTATTTCTCCAAACTATTAGTAAAACTATATGATGAGAAAGAGTTGAATATACTTAAGATTTTTTTAAAGAGATTGACCTTTTTAGTCTTGGTAAGTAGAAGATACATGAGCTCTGAAAGAAAGGATCGTCCAGAAGGTTAAATTGTAACTTAGGAGCTTGTTCAAGACAGCCAAGGTCTGTAATAGAGACTAGGCACATAGAAGCATGCCACACATCTTTAGAAAGGAAGGAGGAATTCAAAAAAAGAAGCAGGAGGCAAATATAAATATCTGTTAGATTACTGATGTTTCAGAAATATTTATCAAATGCTTTGCTAATATTCAAATACATATTTAATATGCTAAAAGTTATTATTTCATATCTTCGATTTCAAGTAAGGACGTACCTTAAATCACCAATACAAATAGAAGACAAATTCACAAAAGTCTTCAGTTAATCCAGTACTACAGATCAAGAAAATGTCTCTTTGATGTTTTATAGTATGCTCAAAAAGTACAAATGCATGACTCACATTCTTTCAGTCTGTCTTACTCCTCACTCAGCTGGCAAAGATGGCTTGCCAATTAGTATGATCTGAGTTGCTCAATCAGAAATGTTTTTTGTGAAAGTGCTCAAGGAAACAGAAACACAAATAATAATTCATTGTGAGGAACCTGCACAGATTTGAATGTGGTTTTTTCCACTTACATCTTTTAAAAGGGCATTACAAATATCAGAATTTTATAAAAATATAGATTTTACTTTTAAAATTTAAACAAATACAATTAGCATTTATGAAGAAGAGAGCTAGTGATGAAAATAGTATATTTTTTGCTATTGGTAATGACAAGTCTGCACAATACAATACTAAGTCATAGATTAAGGAAATTATAGAACAAATACAAAATAAAGCTTAATCTTGAGGAGATAATTTGTAGATAAAAATAAGTTATTTGGAAATAAGGTGAAACAAGTTCTTTTACTAAGAGTCATTCACATAGCTCAAAAGAAGGAAAATTTACCCTAAAAACAATAAAAACAGTAGTTCGTGTAAAGTGTAGCAAATAGAACAACCTTGTCAAGGTAGAAGGTTGATCTGGTGGTACAGTGAGAAATGAGCCTGATGTAGGTATTTTAAGTTATTTTAAGAAATATTTTCAATTGTAGTGCAAATAACTTAAAACATAAGGCAATGTATTTTGAATGTGTATTTTTTGACACAATGTGGGAAGTTTGAATCATGTATATGATTACTTGTACTACAGACAAAAATTCAGACAATTAATCTTTCTGGAAATTTCAAAAAAAAAGGTTAAGAATTTAAACCAGTAAAGTAGCTTTCAGAATGAAAAATGCTTAATAGAATGGAAGAGTCACAGGTAGTATTATGGTAATCAACACTATTCTGACTCTTAGGATATAGGGTTGACTGAGGACATAAGGGACTTTGCTAAACAGAATTATTAATGGATCAGGATTTCAGGAAGGAAAACAAATTGTGCAAATATTTATTTATTTATATTTCATATTCTCCAAAGTATTTTGAAACGGTTTACACAGTAGTAACCAAAAATGGAAGCACAAGTAAACAAGTACACTAAATCATCAATAAAAATGAAAGGCAAGTCAAGAATACTGGGGAGAATGGTCAAGTTCATATTTGAATTAACTTCATAATGAGTTTTAATTGTTAGTTGGACGTTCAAATAATGCTTCCTGGTTGAGTCATGTCACCTCATGGTGGTGTCTAAGTATCCAAATTATCTTTGTAATAGATTTTTACTATTGAATATAACTTGAAATAAACATGCTATCAGTTAGATCTGGGATAAATAATTTATAAATAAGCATTTGGTTGATAGTTACGCAAAGATGTTTCCGAAAGGTAATTAGTATTTATGCATTGAATTTGAGATGTGATACTGAATACCTATCTGCAAATACATTGTTTATTCTCAGACTTTAATATGAATCAATGATTTAAAATAAATTAAGAGCTATACTAATGATAAATAATAAATGATCAGTCACATAAATAGTTCTTATATAGGGCCTGTCACTCTGTTAGTGGTTCCCCTAAAAGAGGCACTAGACATTTTTGTTGACTTCCTACAAGTTTATGATTTAGCATGTGTTTGAAGCCCTTAAGTGACTACGTATGTAGTAACTGATTAAAGTCTGATCTGAGTGATAAAAGCTAATTTTGTTGAGTGTGAATTGGGTAATTAATGAAGTTCTCATAAAAGTAATAGGGCCTTAAACTAGACTCTGAAATTGGTTCATATTTTAATAGAATCCCAGAGGGAGAATGAATCAATGATAGAAAGTGAGAGAGAACACCAGTGAGAGGAAGAGAGAGAGAGAGAGAATGCTTGGATTGAGAAAATACCATGATGCATTCCAACAAGGAGAGAGGGATGAGAAAAGCTAAAATATGAAATACAGAAAAAATGTTCTTGAGTATTGGGGAAAGTGAATGGATAAAATTGTGTAGTATTATGGAATTTTTGTATATTTATCTGAAGATGTTGAATTATAGCTTATAAACAATAACAAACAAATGCTTTTAAATATAGATTAACTGCCAATAAATCAAGGAAATGTTCAAGGGGACATGGAGGAAGGTAGACTTAAGTAGAATAGATTAGTGTTGAGATTAATTAATGGTATCCGGAACCTGTTATAGCATCTTGGACAAAATAGGTCCTGATTGAATAACTGGTGAATGAATGAATGAATGAAAGGTCCAGAGCACAAATAGGATGCAATGAAATTGTTCGCAATGAAGGGGTGTTCATATAGGAAACATGAACACTTATATCCATTTTAGAAATTCTAAGCTTTCAAGCCTAGCAACAATAAACCATTGTAAAATAATTAAAAATTAATCATAAATTATAGCAGCACAAAACCCATCTCACTTGTCAGTAATAAGAACCAGCGTTTGGTTTAATTTTGAGCTTTATTTGTTTTGGTTTTGTTATATTCTTCGCTATTTGTAATATCAGCTCAGCCAATTATCTTTCATCTTAAGGCAATCAAATATTTCTGTATTCAGAATAAAATTAATGAACCTGCTCCTTATTTCATATATAGATTCTTCTTGTTTCCTCAAATGCTTGAGGAGGAATCATTCAGATGTACCTGATGTGAGAAAAATTAGCATGTCAGTAATTTGTGTTTTTCTTTTGAAATAAGAGCACTGGAAGAGAATCTAGAATTATTGGTTGTGTCTACTTTTCTCATTTATTTTAAAATAGAAATAACATCTTCAAATAATTCGACCAGAATAGCAAATATGTCAGTAAAATTGACTGGCAGATGTTTCAGTCTCTTAAAAATTTTATGATTCAATGCTTTGCCAAAATTCTTTTCAGCTAAAGCTAATGGTATTTTAAATGTAATATGAGAAACTTTCTACTCCTGGGTGATAGATTTCTTTCAGATTCAGACTGATATTCTGATTATGGTTGAGCTGGTTCCTTTAGTGGAAGCTCAGTATCACAACAAATAGTGATGAAATGTGAGGTTTGGTGAACAAACTAATACCACCGAGTTTTCATAATAATTCCCATTTTTCTTTCTCTATGTCTTTGAATACACAAAATCTGAAAGGGGGAAAATATATTGACCAAAAAAACTCTGCAGGCATGTGCCAGCTGCTGTTTTCCTTTACACATTTGTGCTCTCTACCTATGAGCTATTTATTGTCTTGCTTCAAAGTTCTGTGATAACTGAACTCTCTCCTCTCAGCAGCACCTACACTGATTATTAAAACATCTCAGGGTTTATTTAGAATGGAATGTGATCATTGTTTCCCTGTGGCATGTATTAGAAATTGCTTAATGCAAATACCTGAAATTATTTTATTTGTATCAAACCTATTTATAAATCACTGAAGTGGAAATCACTTTTTTCTGCACCTTATGAGATGTGATAATATTTTATTATTCATGTTTTTCATTTTGCCAGCCACAAAGCTTGAAAAACCATGTATGAAATTGTCACTTATTCTCTAAGGACTGTCACTTGTAATAGGCATCAAGTTTGCTTTATAGATTCAAATTCTGTGACTTGATCTTTTTAGCATAAATCCAGTAGCAAAACAAAATGTTGAAAGACTATGAAATAATAGGAAGTATATGGAATTTTGTCAATTTGTCATGAATGTGAGAATGTTTTCATAGCTGTGAAAGCCCAAGAATATATACAGTGCAAAAAGAGATGTTACTTTCTTTGGCTTATAGTAAGTTTAGACTTATTTTCCCCTAAGTATTTATTCAATATTATATTCCATTATACAATGGACTCCCCGACCATTTGAAAGGTATAGATGTGATTGCTATGCTTTGTAAAGTTTTTGTTATTTTCCCTTTCAAATTATTTAGCTTTGTTCATAGATATTTTCTTATTTCTAGCCACTAACATTATAGGAGTATGTTACTATACTCTGCATTTATGTAAGGATTTTGCTTTATGGTATTTTAAAAGCTTATCTATAACACAAAGTTTTAGGACATAAACATATTCTGATTTGTAGTATGAAATTAAAGTGTATGCCTTTATGTAATAAGAGCAGGTAGTGTAGCAAAAATAAATACATGAATTTGGTTTTGTTTATGATTTTAAGGCAGTATCTATATATTCAAGATGTTTCAGATACAGGTTTAAAAAATTCTGGATAAGGGTTTATTTTCTTGACATCCTTAGTTAATTTATGCAGAAGGAAGAAAATTTTATTGGAATGATATATATGAAAACGTATTCTGTTTTCTTATTTGTGAGGTTACACAAACAATGTGAAATCTAGACACTTGCATACTGAATTCTGTTTGTATAAAAGAGCACTTTTAGCATCACAATTTGTAATTTATTTCAAACATTTGAAATAAAATCATACAAATCTTTATGTAAAATATAGTTTGAAGAGTGTTTTTGTGTGTGCGTATAGGATACAAATGTTCATCAATATTTTCATGTTGCTAAATATGTGGCCGCTTTGAGCATGTGGTTCAATTTATCAAACAAACCATCAATAATCAGATTAAGTGGATTATAATAACACATTTAATGATCATTTACAATAGATATTGTTTAGATAAATTCATTTCCTTTTGTTTATTTTTCCTAACCAAAGTGAAGTTAGAGATATAACCAATAGAACGTTAAGCATATTTAAAAAGTGAATAATGCTTTCAGACATATAACTGCGAGGGACATGTTTATTCTAATCACAAATTCATGATGTTTCTGGAAGCTAGAATGCTCTATCAAAATTATTGTCAATAGTTTTAGTAAGATATGGATAAATTATTCTGAATTTGCATATATAGTAAATTATGAAAGCAATACAGAGATTCTCCTATACATTTCTTGGCCATGTTTGATTCTAAAGCTGCAATGTTACTGTATAACTCATTGGTCACTATCTAGTCACAAAGAAAAGTAACACATTTCTAGGGAGTCAGAATATGTCCAAAAAATGACTCCATGGCTGACAGACTTATTAAAAAAGGAAAACATTGCCTGCAGCAAAGTGCTATGTACCTTATTTATTCTAATAGTCCAAAACATTGGAAACATTTGGTTCATTTGGAAATGGATTAAATACAAATTAATATAGTTTGTTGTCACCTATTATAGAAGTAACTTTCTGCTCCAGGGTACCTATTACAAAGCACCTCATTGTTAATAACTATTTTATTTTTCTTACAACAATACATTTTCCTATGATAATTATATGACAGTTTACTGTGTTTAATTGAGGAAATCCTTAGATTTTTGACTTTTTAAGACTTTAAATGTTTTTTTTTTTTTTTTTAACCAAAATTGACCCATCTCTCCAACACACATTCTCTGGCAGAGGTAATATTTGAAGTGAAAACTCATGACAATAAGTGATATGGGCTAATCTCACTGGAGTTAGATGATATCTCAACTATGATTTCTCATAGGTTTGATTTGCATTTCTCTGATGATTAAGGATGGTGAGCATTTTTTCATATATCTGTAGGCCGTATGCCGATCTTCTTTAGAGAAATTTCTCTTCAAGTGTCTTGCCCACCCTGAGATGGGATCACT
>NW_003852431.1:16041985-16061972 GCF_000181295.1 Otolemur garnettii
GTGTGGGTCCAGTTTCAGTCTTCTACAGGTTGCCAGCCAGTTTGCCCAGCACCAATATATTTTTTTAATAAGCAAGCTAACTTAATGACAGGTATTTCAGTAGTGAAGAACACTACTTACACAAAGTCTTAGAATATCCTCCGTAGAGAAAAGAAACAAGAAAGTATTTCCTATTCCAGTGTTTGAGCTGCGTTATATTAAAGGGGCCTTTGCAGTGTGGAAAAATGTTCAGGCTTATGTAGCTTTTATATAATAATAGCATTGAAATTAGTGTGCACAACAAGGCAAGGTTTTAAAGAAGGTTTTGAAGAGAAAACTGCAGTTTTAGTAGCATTATGTGAGTCCACAATCTCATCCTCCTGAAGCAAATATTCCCTGGATCAAAAATCATTTTGTTTGCTTTCTCTATAATTTCACATAGGGACAAAGAAGCAACCCCTCTACCAGATTTCTAGATGTGTTCTAAGAAGACAGAAAGTTCCTCTTTACGTATAAAGTAAGGTGGGGTTAGATTTTTATTTTTGTATACTGTGTTGTTTTTTATCTAAAATGTAAAGATAAAGTATATATTGTTTGGGTCAAATTATCCATAAAACCAACAATTTTTTTATAAGGGATTGGCAACAGGCACTTGGGTAGTACTCAAAGGTGGTTAATCAAATTGTAGTCAAATTGTAGTCGGATATTGAACTCTTAACTATACACACTAACTTTTACAAATACCGAATGTTTGTGTCTCATGGAAAGTAGCAGGTTGCAGGTTTCATCCCCAAAGTAATGATATTTGTATGTGGGGCTTTTGAAAGGCATTAGGTTTAGATGGAAAACTTTTGTTTTCAGTGGGAAAGAAATAAGAACATATTCCTGGCATTCATAAGCAACAAATAGTTAAAAGTAATATCCTAAAAATGTATAATAAAAAGTAAATGGTTACAATTAAGTTAATTTGTCAAAATAATAGAAATAAGCCACAGTTAAGATATTTTAAATATTATTTATTCATAAAAACAAAAATGTTATTAGAATACATTAAACCTGATCATTGTATTTCATATTAACAAACTCTATTACTTAAGTTACATTTTTTTTTTTTTTTTTTTGCAAAATTTTGCAGTTTTTGGCTGTGGCTGGGTTTGAACCAGCCACCTCTAGTATTTGGGGCCAGCACCCTACTCCTTTGAGCCACAGGTGCCTCTCAACTTAAGTCACATTTAAAACTTAAGTCACATTTAAAACTTGTTGCACATTCTGTTCATTTATATCTATTTTATATATAAAATGGTGATGCAAGAAAATTTATAAATATTTCAATTGATAATGTTTATAATTTTTTTACTCAGATATTGAAAATTATTCAATCATTATCATTAATTAATTAACTAATATTAGCATATATTCTTGCGAAGTTCCCAAAAGAAATAAAAATTATAATAAAAAGCAACACATTAAGACTTTTTTGATATGGAGCACTACAGGAATTCTTAAGATTAAACCTCAGTAGAAGTTATCACTTACTAAAATTCAATAGTCAATTTTGTACTGTGATGATTTTAAATTAGTAAGTTAATCATAACATACTTGACCCAGATCACTAACATATATATATTTAAGTTTTATATGTAGAAATTAAGCATGAATCATATATTTATTAAAATATTATGCTAACATAATTTTTATAAAGTTATAAAATCAAAATGAAGTTATAGATTTATTTGTGAGTTAGAATTTATCCATCCATCTTAATTAGTTGATTCATAAAATATCTAGAATAGTATATTAACTCATTTTGATTAAACTATCTTCTGCATTCATATATCAAAATTTAAACATTTTTGAATCTCTGTCATGAGCTTGCTATCTCAAACCTAAGCTATTTTCTAACTCCCAATTTAAATTTTTGATTACATAATACTTTTCTAAGAAAGCACTTTGAAAAGAACATTTTGATTTTTTCTGTTTTATTTGTGAATTTCTCATTATTTATCTGGATATTTTTGGTGTGTAGTCAAAGTGAAAGAATGGCTTTATTTTAATTTCAGGTAAAATCAGGGTACAAACAAACAGGTGAAAATATTTCAATTTGCTAGATAAAGTCCTCTTGTAGTTGCATTCCACAGCCAAAAGGTGCACCACACACCCCTACATTGTGCCAGTAAATGCGGGCACACCAATCTCCCCATGCTCCTTCCCTTAGCCCTCTTCATTATTTCCCCTCCCCCAACTGGAATTGAATTGCGTTTTTCTGTTATGTGGGTATGACTTAGATTGTCTTCTGGCTTCATAATAAAATTATGTACATTGGATATTTGCTTTTCCATTTTTGTGATACTTTACTAATAGGAAGGTGTTTCAAGTCCATCCAGATTAACAAAAAAAGATGTAAAGTCTACAACTTTTTGAATGGCTGGTTAGGATTTTCTTGTATATGTATACTACAGTATTTAGGTTTTTTCCAGATTTTGGCAATTGTAAATTGAGCTACAAAAATCAATCTAGTGAAAATGTCTGTGTGTTAAAGTGATTTTTTTTCTTCTGGGTAGATACCTAGTAGTGGGATTGCAAGGTCAATTAGGAGGTCTAATTTGAATTCTTTGAGTATTTTTCATACTTTTTTCCCAAAAAGATTGTATTAGTTTGCAGTCCTACTAGCAATGTAAAAGCCTTCCCTTCTCTGCACATCCACATCAGCATCTGCACCTGTGAGACTTTGTGATATGGACCATTCTTACTGGGGTTGGGAGATATCTCAGGGCAGTTTTGATCAGGGACGATGAGCATTTTTTCAAATTTTTTTTATGCATTCATCTGTCTTCCTCAGAGAAGTTTCTGTTTATATCTTTTGCTCAGTAGCAGATGGTATGGTTTGCTCTTTTTTTCTTGATTAACTTGAATACGTTGTAGAGTCTAGTGATCAACACTTTGTCAGATTGACAACATCCAAATAACTTTTCCCATTCTGAAAGTTCTCAAGTTGTTTTAAATTGTTGTGTCCTTAGGTGTGCAGAAGCTTTTCAACTTAATTAAGTCCCATTTGTTTTTTGTTGGTGGTGCAATTGCCACTGAAGTCTTTGTCATAAAATCTTTTCCCAGTCCAACATCAAGAAAAGTTTTTCTGATACTTTTATTTTATTTTATTTATTACATCATAACAGTGTACATTAATACTATCATAGGGTACAGTATAATGTTTCTCTATACAATTTGAAGTACTTTCATCCAACTGGTTAATATAGCCTTCATGTTTTTTTCTTATTGTGTTAAGACATTTATATTCTACATTTAGAGAGATTCACATGTACCCTTATAGGATAAACCATAAGTGTGATCCTGCCAATCACCCTCCCTCTACCCACCCTCCCCCTTCCTGTCCCCTCTCTCTCCCCTCTCCCCATGCTCCTGGGATAAAATTGAGTTATAGCTTTCCTATGAAAACTATAAATTCATTTCATAAGAGGGCTGAGTACATTGGATACCCTTTCTTCCATTCTTGGGATACTTTGCTAAGGAGAATAATTTCTAGCTCCATCCATGTAAACATGAAAGAGGTACAAACATATGAAAAAATGCTCACCATCCTTAATCATCAGAGAAATGCAAATGAAAACTACTTTGAGATATCATCTAACACCAGTAAGATTAGCACATATCACAAAATCCCAAAATCACAGATGCTTGTGTGGGTGTGGGGAAAAGGGAACACTTCTACACTGCTGGTGGGATTACAAACTAATACGTTCCTTTTGGAAAGACATCTGGAGAACACTTAAAGAACTAAAAATAGACCGGCCGTTTGATACTATAATTCCTCTATTAGGTATATATCCACATGACCAAAAATCATACTACAACAAAGATATTTGTATTATAATGTTCATTGCAGCCCAATTCATAATTGCTAGGACATGGAAGAAGCCCAAAAGCCCATTGATCCACAGATGGATCAATAAATTGTGGTGCATGTACACCATGGAATACTATGCAGCCATTAAGAAAGATGGAGACTTTCCGATACTTTTTACTAGAATTGTTATTGTTTTATGTCTTAGATGTAAATGTTTTATCCATTTGAATCAATATTTGTAAGTAGTGAAAAGTGTGGGTCCAGTTTATGTCCTTTACATGTGGTTATCCAGTTGTCCCATCACGATGTGTTGAATAGGATTTTTTTTTTTTTTTTTTTTTTGCCCACTGTATGCTTTGGTTTGGTTCATCAAAGATCAGATGGAAATTAGAGACTGGTTTCATCTATTAGTTTTCTATTCTGTTCCATAATCCCATGTCTCTATTTTTGAGCCAATACCATGATGTTTTGATTACTGTGGAATTGTAATATAACCAAAAGTCTGGAAGAGTGAGCCTGCAGCTTTGTTCTTATTACTAAAAATTGCCTTGGTTATATGGTTTTTTCTGGTTCCAGAAAAATATAACGTTAGTATTTTAATGGGAATTGCATTGAATCTGTAGATTGCTTTGGGTAGAACAAACATTTAAAAAATACTGATTCTTCCCAGTCAAGAGCATGGTGTGTACTTCCATGTGTTAATGTCTTCTGCTATTTCTTTTCTTAGAGTTCCATAATTGTCTTCATAGGAGTCCTTCACTTCTTTAGTTAGGTATATTGTTAGGTATTAATTTTTTTTGAATCTACTTACTAGAGAACTGTGTTTTTGATTAGCTTCTCAACTTGGCTGTCATTGTGTCTACAAAGGCTACTGATTTGTGGACATCAGTATTATATCCTAAGATGTTACTGTATTTCTTCATCATTTCCAGGAGTTTTGTGGTTGGGTTCTGAGGTTCTTTATGTATAAGATGACATCATTGGGAATGAGGGTTTGACCTCCTCTGTCCATGTTTGGATGTCCTTTAAATCCTTGTTTATTTTGTTTGATTGTATTGGCTAGAACTTCCAGCACAATGTTGAATAGTACTGGTAATAGAGGACATCCTTGTTTAGCTCCAGTTCTAAGTGGAAAAGCTTCAGGTATAATCCTTTCAATATGATATTAGCTTTGGCTTTATCATAGATAGCTTTAATCAATATCATAAACATGTGACCAATGGCTATATTCTTAAATGTTCCTGTTAGAAAAGGCTGCTGAATTTTAACAAATACTTTTCTACATCTATTAAGAGGATCACATGGTCTTTGATTTTGCTTTTATCTTTTTGAAGAATCAACTTTTTGTTTCATTAATTTTCTGAATGATTCTTTTGCTTTCAATTTCTTTTATTTCTGATTTAATATTTGTTATTTCTTTTCTTCTGTTAGTTCTGTGATTAGATTGTTCTTCCTTTTCCATTTTTTTCAGATGACTCATTAGGATGTTGATGTGTTCCTTTTCTGTTTTTCTGATGTAGGCATCTAATGAGATACGTTTCCTGGTTAGGACTGCTTTTGCAGTATCCCACAGGTATTAATGATAGCATCTTTGTTGTTATGTTCAAGAAATTTAATAATTTACCCAATTGTCATTCAAGATAAATTTGTTTAATTTCTATCCCTTTGTGGGGGGCTGAAGATCTTCATTGGAGTTGAATTCTACCTTTATTGGCTTCTGCTCTGAGAAAATACAAGGTATAATTTAAATCTTTTCATTTTGTTGAGTCTTGATTTTTATCCCAGGATATGATTTATTTTGGAGTATGTTCTATGGGCTTATTAGAAGAGCATATATTTCTTAGTTTTGGGATGGTGTGTTCTCTATATGTTTATTGAGCACAGTTGTTCTAGCATTACATTTATGTATCTTTGTTTGTTTCTGTTAAGAGCATCTATCATGTTCAACCAGAGGGGTTTAATGTCCCCAGAATACATGGTGTTAAAGAAGATCATATTGCTCAGACCAATCAATGTCTGTTTCTTAAATCTGAGAACATTTAATTTGGGTGCATAAATATTTAGAATTGAAATGTCTTCCTGTTGTCTTGTTCCCTAGACCAGTATGAAGTGACAATCTTTGTCTTTCATAAATTTAGCTGCTTTAAGTCCATTTATATCTGAATAGAAAAGTGCAACCCTTCCTTCCTTCTAATTTCTATTTGTTTGAAATATTGTTTTCCAGCTCTTTACTATGAATCTTGTTTTGTGCTTCAAGGAAGGTAGACAGCATATGGATGAGTTGTGTTTTTTATCTAATCAGCCAGCCTGTGACTCTTCAGTGGAGGAATTCAGGCCGTTAACATTTATTAAGAGAACTAATAAGTATGACAGAGTTCTATTCATTTATTTTGTGAAAGACTGTTGTTCAGTTTTATCACTGTAGTTCAATTGGCTCTTACTCCTGGCTGTTTGTAGAATTTTTTCTTTGTCTTGACTGTGGAAAAGTTTATTACAGTGTGTCTTGGGGATCCTTCTTTTTGTTGAGATGACCTGCTATTCAATATCCCTTTTAAAGGAGTGTTTCTGAATCTTTAGTGAAATTAAGGAAATTTTCATTTATGATATCCTCTAGTAGGGATTCCATTCCTTTGGGATATTCTTCTTCCCCTTCTGAAATACATATTTTTCATATGTTTGAATGCTTCATCAATTTCCATAATTCTGTGAACAATTTTATTTTTTCTGTCTTTCTTCTTTTCTGCTTCTTTAAATGTCTGGGTCAGCTCAAGAACTGTAACTTCTAGCTCTGAGATTCTAACTTCTCCGTGGTCTAATACGTTACTAATACTTTCTACTGTATGCTTAAGTTCTCTGATTGATTCCTGGAGGTCCTTAAGATCTGCCATACCTTTTCTTTTCAATATTCTTCATGTCCTTTATCCATTTTTTGGTTCTGTTTTTCCACTTTCTCATCTTTATCATCTACATTCGAAATACTCTTTCTGTAATTTCCTTAATTCTTTATAAGTGGAATTATTTGAGGTAGCTATCTCATGATTCCTTGGGGGACATTGCTGTGTTTGGTTTTTTTGTGTTGCTTGAATTTTTCTGTTGGCTGCTCCTTATGTGTGTTTTCTCCTTGTTCATTTCCTCCTCCTACTTTTCTACTTCTCACTTTGCTTAAATTACCTTGTTTCAGAGCTTAGTTATTGAAGTGGCTTTTTGGTATAAGGCCAAAAGGATGCTAAGCTTAAAGAGTAAGAAGGGAGAAAGAAAAGAAAAAGATAAATAGAAAAAATGAAGAACATGGTGAAAGAAAAGAATAGAATGAAAAGAAGAGATAGAAGAAGGAAAGAGAGAGACAGGAGAAATGGTGGTGTTTGACAGGTTGTTTTGACGACACACAGGACTTTAGGCTTTGAGGGGCTGAGCTGAGGTGGTTCCTCAAAGTAAGGAGCTCCTTACCTATCTGAGCAAAAGCAAGATCCCACCTCTGCCAAATAGAAAAAAAAAAAAAACAACAACAGTATTTCACAGTAGGCACCAACCAATACTGTTTTTAAAGGCCAAAGCTAGAAGGACATCCTAGACCATGAGCTTGTGGATCTTGACCATGAGCCAGACCAATGCCATGACCCCACCACACACATAGACCAATGCTATGACCCCCCAAACCATTGAGAAAGGAAAAAAACAAACAAATAAATAAAAATAGATAAAGAAAATTAAAAATGCAATTAGAGAAGATAATGAACAAAATGGGATATCCTAGCTGTTCTATGGGAATTTATATGGGTAAGATGAGAAAAGTAGAAAATGTCTACCAAAAGAGAAGGGGAAAAAAGTAGAGAAATCAAAAGAAAGAAATCATATATATAATTTTGATCAATGTATATTACTTAAATATCAATTTTTAATTCAACTTGTCAATATGTTGTTCATCATATTGCATCCTTATTCATCAGTGAAATACATCTACAATTTCCCCTTCATAATAATATATTTTTTCTAATTTTACTATCAGGGATATCCAGACTAAGTAGAATGATTTTGAAGTATTTCTATTTCTACTGTCTATAAGACTTGGTGTGATCTGCTTTTTTTTTTTTAGAAATTATTTTGTACTTTTATTTATATATATTAATTGTATATTTTTTTAGACCAAAACATAATATGGAAAAAAATTGTTTGCTATTTGTATTTTGTCTTGTGTATCCTGTAACAAACAAGTAGTAAATGATTATGTATTCAAAAAAATTTTACATAGCTCTTGTTAAAGCTAGATTGATAGGTACTTTCTATTTTGGTTGCTGATACAATGCTATCTTTCTTTTACTAGTATTATTTTGTAATTCTTTTTTACATAGGAACATAATTGATTTTGCATAGTTATTTTGAAGTTAGCTACATTGCTGAATTTTTCTATTGTTTTTGGTAACTTGCAAGTAACTTGGTAACTCAGAAGTAATGAAATTTGTATTTTTTTTTACAAACTATTGGGATTCTTAAGTTATCGTAATTGTACTAGCTAGGATCTTCAACTTTACTAGGAGTGGTGGTAATGAGTACACTTATCTCATAAATGATTTGTAAATAATGCTTTTGTTTCCCCATAAAATTGATATATTTGTCCCAATATTATCTTCAATGATTATGTCAATGTTTTGCCTATAGTTGATGTTCTGTAAATATTTATGGAATAAAAGAGCCTGAAATTTAAAAAAATAAAAAAATAAGAAAGGGGGCTGAAAAACCATAACAAAAATAGAGAAGTCCTTGCTATTGAAGAAAGTATAAATGAAAAAATAAAAATATGCCCCCCCAAAAAAAACACGAAACTAAAAACAATAACCAAAACAACAAAAAAGAAGCAAAATATAAGGGAAAATTTGAGCACAGACACAAAATATTGAAAGAAATATTATATAATATTTTATATATACATACATATATATATATATATATACACACACACACACACATATATAAATAGCAATATATTTCCTGGAATCAGGTGGTGCTGTAGTGTTAGGAGACAGAGAACACACAGGCAATTTTGCTATATAAAATGGGGGCCAGCCACTACTCTCTGGTTGTAGAGGAGACCAAGTCCTGTGTTTCTGAATTATTTGCCCTCAATCAGGGCCTGCTCACTTTGTCAGCATTTAGTTCCCATGGGATTGGAGTCCAGTTTTCTTAGGAGGCACATCAAACAGTGACCCCTGACAACAAAGTGGCCTTCTCTGGGGTATGGTTTCTCCCCAGCACACACCAGGATGGTTGCCTGAGCTCAACAGGTATGCTGGAGCCCGCCATGCACTAGGATCCTGTGCACCTTTCCTCTCTCATGGCTTTCCCACAATGGTGCCCTGCTAGTAGCCAAGCCAATGGGAGATGTACTCTACTCAGTATTTAATCCTGGATGCTTGGTGCTGTTTGACTCTATTCACTTGTTTAAAACTGCCAAACAGCTACAGTGAGCAGCTCAGTCCAAAATAAAAATAAACCTGCAAGACAGTCTTTGCCTCTCCCTAGTTCTCTGTAGGAGGGCTCACTGGCCACACTTGCCTTCTGTGCTGATTCTCCTCAGCTGCAGACCTTGCTGGCTCTGGAGTCTTCCACTGCTTCACTGTGCCTCCAGAGTGATGTCCCTGGGTAGGTTCCTCCAGCCAGAGGTGGCTGGAATTCTCTTTCCCTTGTCTCACAGTGAGTGACTAATAAGAAGATTTCTCTAGTCTGCCATCTTGCTTTATCCCCAGAATGTTTTATTTTTTAAGAAAAGTGTGTACACAACTATGATTTAATTTTAAAAAAATTTAAAAAAGAAAAGTATATCTACAATTTTCTCAAAAGAAGTAAAAAAATAGGTCTAGAAGAAGATGAAAAAAAGAATTAATGAAATCCAACTTTATATCCATATGTGTGTATATATATAAATGTGCATTTATATATTATTATAAAGTGTAATTTTTCCCTATAAATAAAAGAAAAGCTTAAATGAAGAAAAGAATATTTTGAAACACAGATGACCAAATGTCATTATAGATAGATATGATGTTTATAAAGACCACTGTGGCCTTGTTAGAAATATATATGTTCTTGGGCAGTGCCTACAGCTCAGTGAGTAGGGCACCAGCCGCATATACTGAGGGTGGCAGATTTGAACCCGGCCCGGCCAAAGTGTAACAAAAAAATAGAAGGGCATTATGTTGGGTGCCTGTAGCCCTAGCTACTCAGAGGCTGAGGCAAGAGAATTGCCTAAGCCCAAGAGCTGGAGGTGGCTGTGAGCTGTGATGTCACTGTGAGCACTCTACCGACCACAGCACCCTACCGAGGGCAACAAAGTTTATTTCTAATAAAGAAATAAATATATTTATTTATATATTCTAATAAAGAAATAAATATATTTATTTATAAAGAAATAAATATATTTATTTATATATTCTATATAGAATATATAAATAATATAATATAAAGAAATAAATATATTTATTTATATATTCTAATAAAGAAATAAATATATTTATTATATATATTTATTATGAAACATATATTATATATATTTATTATGAACATATATATATGTTCTTATGTGAATACAAACAAAAGTTTTACTAAAAGAGTAAAATAGATGGGTGCAGTTATTCACACCTATAATCCTAGCACTCTGGAAGGCCAAGCCAGGTAGATTGCTTGAGGTTAGGAGTTCAAAACCAGCCTTAGCAAGAGCAAGACCCCATCTCTAAATATAACTGGGGGTTGTGGTGGGTGCCTATAGTCCCAGCCACGAGGAAGGCTGAGGCAAAAGGATTGCTTGAGCCTAATAGTTTGAGGTTACTGTGATCTATAACGCCACAGAATTCTTCTGAGGGCAAAAAAGTGAGACTCTGTCTCAGAAAAAATAAAAATAAATAAATGAATAAAAGAGGAAAATAGCTCTTTTATGAATTTTCATTGGATATTCCTTAGCTTATTCTATATCAGCTTTTTCTCAGAATTAAACCTGCAAAATAAAAGGAGGTAGTAAGGTATTTAGAGTGTAGTGTGGAAAAAAGTTAAACAGAGCTGAGTATGAGTATGCAATTAAACATATTCACTTACATGACTTCAAAGCATCTGGTAGTTCCGACACATTACACTCCCTATTCCAACTTAGATACTCTGTTGTCTTCCTCATATCTTATGTATTTTACATGTTTTTATATTCTCCCTGACACCTATAACAGTAATATGTACATATATATAAATTAATGCATTAGTATCCTAATTTAATTTAATTAATATTTGAGTTATAGTGTTCAGATAAACTATTTACTTTCATGCTGCCATCATATATTAATTTATTCACTCAGTAAACATCTGTGTACAGATACTTCATGGTTTCTTATCCATGTCCAGGGTAAATGTTAACTTTTCCATCCATGACTTTTCTAAATGTATGGGAGAGATTTTATTGCTGCTCAAAGTGAAACAGGATCCATTAAAAATGAAAAAAGATGATACTGAAAGAATCGAAGGACAGAGGAAAAGAAAAATAAAAGCTACTTTGGATGCATTGAAAGAAATAGGCACAAAAGAATTTTCGGACGCAAAAACTGGTTATAATAAAAGAGAGGCATAATAGAATTTAAAACTACTGGTCTCTTGTTTTCACAGGTGCTGAATATTTGAAATAAAGTAACTTTGCCTGATGTAGTACCTTTCAATTCCTTGCATATTTTATATGTTAAGAGGAATTTTTTATTTTTCATTTTCATTGAGTTATTTTGAATTTGAAAGAGTTTAAACTATACATAGAACATTTTATATTAAGTATATGAATACTTATGATAGGCATGTTATGACCGAAGTTGTTCAAAGTTTCTTTTTAATTTACTTCACCAAACATGTTTATAGCCAACAAAAGCAAGTATATTGGATTTACAAACAGCTTTCATAATAAAACAAATGGGAAAAGTGATCTATGGCAGGGCCTTTCTATTCTGTGTAGTAAAATTATAACAAATAATATTAAGTCAAAAATAGTATTTATTCTGTCCCTCTTGAAAGCCATGCATTTTACTTGTTTTTACTTGTCAATGTAATGAATTCTTACTACAATCTCTTTCTTCTTGACACATGGGTAATAGCATTGACATTAATCTTCTAATTTTAAGCATTGGTATCATAATGCTCATTCATTTACAAAGCAGTATTAACAGTGATTGTGTATTATTCACAGATATTAGCTGACCTAGAAAACCATGCATTATTTAAGAATGATCTGGAATGTCAAAAGCTGATTTTGGAAGCAATGAAATATCATCTATTGCCAGAAAGAAGAACTTTAATGCAAAGTCCAAGAACTAAGCCCAGAAAATCTACAGTTGGAACTCTGTATGCTGTAGGAGGAATGGATAACAACAAAGGTATATAATTCTAGTTTCGAATAACTGCAAATTGTATGTTATATAATGAAATAATTCTAATGTGATAGTATGTGTAATACCAAGAAAGCTCATATAAACATAGCTTCAATCATTATGATTTAAGATGAAGAGAAAAATTAAAGTGTCATCTCTTATTTTTAATTTGTAGTTGCTGCTTTTCCTACTCAGCTTTAAATGCTTTATCCATTTCTTATGCATTATATATAGACTTTATATGCAGATGTCTAATTACACATGACCCAAATAATGTGTTGGATATACTGAGTCCTGCATTTTAATGCTAATAAATGTAAGGTGCCAAATGCATGCCTGCTGAGAATACAGTTATCGAGAGTGTTTTGTCTCTGAGGAATTGAAAAATCTCACATACAAGCAAAACAAGTAATAAACAATTAAAATAATTATGGTGGATTTTGTAATTTACAAAATTAATTGTGTTTACCAATATGGTTCTTCAAAAGAAACTCAACAGTTTGTTTAAAAACTGAACATGTGCATTTAAAGATTTTATTCTTACTTTTCTATAGTTATTGAAAAAATACCCAATATTCAATATTTGCCCCCCCCCAGATTTTCTTATGTGTGTGTTAACTTTCTTGAACAAGTACACAAGGGAATTAATGTGCAAAGTGCATTTTTCCTATGTTTCTATGTGAATGAAAAATAATAGTATATTTCAAGCACATATAAAAAGCAAATGCAATTAACAACAATGAATGGGACCACATGTTCCAGCCATTTTAAAAGCTTTTGGTATTTGAAGAATTGCAACAAAGCAACAATACCTTTCAATATACTTTTCTAAACTATAGAAAAGTAAGAATAAACAGTACCTGAAGAGAAATAATTTACTTAATCCACAGAAAATGACATGCTTTCATTTGTTGTCTGTCAGAAAGATCTCTGTTGCTATTAGACGGTTTTCATAGTTTAATTTTTTTAAGTGTAACTCCTATTTACTGGGAAGTTTATTTCTGGTAATTATCATATGAAATGAGCAACAGAATGTCAACCTATGAAAATAAAAAAAAAAAGACTAAAAAACTACAATCAAGAACGTGAAGGGACAACTGTTTCTGAACCATCTGAAATGGATATCGGCACTTGTAAGAAAAAAATACAAATACTGGGAAGAGGTGCTAAACTTTTAAATACATTATTACAGAGGTGGAAAAGCCCTCTAAATAGAATCTCACCTGTCTGGGTTACTTTCTTTCTCAAAAGACAGAATCTGGTTAGTGACTTTGTTGGTTATTTCAGAAACCATTCTATATCTTCCTCTGTATAAACATACACATATATTTATGCATATACACATAACTACATACTACATGTTTATATATCTACATTTGTATAGTACAAACGATTCATAAGTTACATGTAACATCTTAACTTCCATCTTCTCCCTGAATTTCTGCTGCTTGCCTCTTAGCAGACCACTGCCTGTCCATCTGTCAGTCATATCTCAAGGGAACAATGGCAAAGAATTAGTCTTATTTCAGTTCCTATCCTTCCTTTCTGAGATTATGGCCTCTTAAGTGTTAGCTGTCTTTTCTACTGTCTAATATTTGAAAACAGTTCATGTTTGAATTTAAAATGGGAGCTCTACAGTTATACTGTGGGGATCACTTGTCTAATACACGCTAACCCATCATGGTTAAAAGCAGATGAGCTTGTGTGGTTTTTATTTTAACATTGTCTATTTCTGAGACTTCTCAATTTTTACTTCAATTTTACATGATCACTTTGGGTGTTTTTATACTACTCTCTTACCTTTTTTTTACTCCTTTCATTATTTCTTAACTCTTATATGTTTTCTTTTATAACCTGTAACTAGTAATTCCAACATCGCAATGCTTGGAATTGTAAATCTATTGTTTGTTGTTTCCAATAATACTCATTTCATGTCAGTTTGGTTCACTGTGTTTTAGGTAACATTATTTTAAAGTCATAGTTAATTCCTTTTAGTTTGTGAAACTTTTAGAGGCCTAAACTGCAGATGCTTACCTCGTGTGAAGCAGAGTCTGCTTCAACAAGAACCGCTGCACCACTTAGAGACACGTGAGTTCTTTCTAATGATGGAGGCTTAATGCACCATCTCTGCTTCCTTGTTCTCCAATCTTATGTTTGACTCAAGGCAGATGCTCCAGGTGTTATTGGTGTAAACATTGACTCATGGAAATGCTACCTTCCTTATTCTGTTATCTCTTTCTCAAGTCTCATCTTACTATTCTTTCAGCTATTTGTTTGGCTATGGCCTTGAAGAGTTCTCTCATTTTTGTTTTAGCCCAGAAATGTAAAAGAGCTTTGTAATTTGCACAGGTATACTAGTATTATATTTGGAGGAAATGTCAGCATGGGTCTTCTATTTTCTAACAAGTGGAAGCCTCCACTTTCTTTTTCATTCTAAATTTTTCCCTGAAAATTATTTTACTTCTTTTATTATATACTATAATTTTTGGAAATTAGATATTTTGTTTATAATCAAACTATTAAGATCTTGCACTTTGTCAAATGTTTTATATATATTTTTTCACATGAATGCATTTATGGGATACAATGTGCTGATTTCATATACAATTTGGAATGCTTACATCACAAAAGTTAATATATCTCTCACCTCATTTACTTAATTATGGTGTTAAGACATTTATACTCTATACTTAAGAGATCCTACATGTATCCTTGTAATATGCACCATAGGTGTGGTCCCACTATTCATCCTCCCTCCATCTGACCTCCCCCCAAACCTCCCATCCCTCCTTCTCCCTCTTTCATCCTGGGCCATAGTTGTGATCTATCTTCATATGAAAGTGTGAGTGATTGTAAATTGGTTTCATAATATTTTGTATTTTGATCTCAGAAGTAGTTCTCCCTACTTCTGAGACCAAAAGTAAAAATTGAGAGGTCTCAGAAATAGACAGGCAGTACATAGTACTGAGTACATTAGATACTTTTTCTTCCATTGTTGAGATACTTTACTAAGTAGGATATGCTCCAGCTCCATCCATATAAACATAAAAGAGGTAAAGTCTCCATTTTATTTTAATTATTTTAATATTCAGGGATCTAAAAGTAGACCTGCCATTCGATCCTACAATTCCTCTACTAGGTATATATCCAAAAGACCAAAAATCACTTTATAACAAAGATATTTGCACCAGACTGTTCATTGCAGCTCAATTAATAATAGCTAAGTCATGGAAGAAGCCCAAGTGCCCATTGCCCTATGAATGGATTAGTAAATTGTGGTATATGTATACCTTGGAATATTATGTTTTATATATTTGTGAAGTAGACCATTGACATTTCCATGGTTAATTAATTTTGGATTATTTGTAAACTTAGTAGTACTATCTTCGTATATAACTTCTAAAGCTCTAAAATGGAGAATATAATCCTATCTCAAAGTATTAAATGGTATCATGTATTAATCTAGAACATCTCTAATTACAAGGTAGGTCATCATTCATTAACAATTTGATCAGATCCCACACATTCTTCTAACAGTGAATGTAATTCAAAGTCAGAAGCCTAAACAAGTATTGATACATGTCCGTCTTGGATCTGAGGGATCATCAGCAAATATTCAGAATTGCACATATAAATTCTTGAATATTCCTTTGTTCTATTGTAATACATTAATTCCCTTTTCTGAATAACAAGCAATTAATAACAAGAGCTATGATTATGTGTTTCCAAGTTTAGAAATACTTGTTACTAAAATAGGCTTTCTATAAATATCTACTAAAATTAAATTACAACCAATATAACTGATTTTGGTGGATGTTCAAAATGCTCAAAAAACACATATATTAATGAAGCATTAGCTTCGATGTAAAATATACTGTTTAATAACATAAATTTTATATTAATATAAAGCTTCCCCTTATAATAATTTAAAGAGGTGAAAGCAAAATATAAATAGAAAATTACTGTTTTCTAAATACTTTTCCCATAGGATTCTTCAAGCTGCTAGAAATTATTATGAATCTACAATATTTTTCTTCATTAACCATTTAGAAATGATAAAATAATTTTATCATTGACATACATTTTAAATACTTCCTTTCAAATACCTCCATATATGAAAGTTCATTTATTTTCTACTAAAACTTGAGAGCATTTTTCTATTTAATTTTGATTTTGACATTTCTATGATTTAGTAAATAGTTAGGGTAGAATTTAAATCTAGGGGTTTGTATAATTCTAAAATTTTTATCTTTTTTTTCTTGGTTGCCCACATTTAACCTGTTAATGGTGAGATGTGCTAGACATGGCAAAACACTTGACATACTTCAATTCTTACTATATTGCTTTTAGATTTTACTAAAGATCATAATTAGTATTATAGTGCAGTGTGTAAATAAAATCTCCAGGCCAGTTAAATAAACCTTATTTTGTGATTTAAGAGAATACATAAGGAATATAAGAAAGTATATAATTGAAAATTTTGACTATTCTATTATAGTAATTTCCTTTTCATGTTTGCTTAATTAATTCTTTATGCACACGAAACTCTAAGTACTTCATAATTCTCCCTACTTTCAAATTCCACGTTATATCAATTTCTTAAATACTCTACCTTTTAATGACATACTTTCAAGTGTAATATAACACATTATATTAAAGTTTGATTTGCATTTTAAAAATTTATTCAAATAATAGAAAGAAAAACAAAATTAGTATTTTTAAATGTTCAAAAATGTGTATTCCAAATGTATTAATGTCACATTCTTATTAAAATGAATCATAAATATTCTAAATCACTCATTATTTAAAATTTAACATTCATAGTAATATGTTCTCTTCAAAGAATAAATCATTTGAAAAAAACAAGCTTTTTTTTTAAATTGAGTACTAAAATTTATTTATATTCAAGTTATATAACATGATGCTTGGAAATATATATACATTGTGGAATGGCTACCTCAAACTAATTAACATATAAATTACCTCACACACTTATTTTTCAATGGTAAGACAGTTAAATCTACTCTTTAAACAATTTTCAAGTAGACAGTACATTGTTACAGAGTTATACAATAAACCTCTCTAGCTTATTAATCTAGTCTAATTGAAAAGTTGAATCTTTTGATCAACATTTCCCAGTGTCTGCCACCCCAGTCTTAAGCTTTGGGAACTAATATTCTACTCTCCACTTCTGTGAGTTTTCTGCATCTCTCCAAAGATAAGGACGCCTTTTAATATGTTTCAACTTAAATTAGTTTTGCTTATTCTTAGACTTCATATAAATTGAACCTCACATTTTGTACTATTTTACCTAAAGTTCATTTTAATCAGCACTCTATTTGGGGGATTCATCATGATAATGTATATATCACTAGCTCATGTTTTAATTGATTAGTGATAACTTGTTTATCATTTCTCATGTTGATACAAACCTGGACTATTTTCAGTTTTATCAATTATAAATAAAATTGCTGTAAACTGTCATGTGCAAGAAATTTTGTGACCATGTGCAATCATGTTGAATAATACACATATGTTGATATTATAATTTATATTATATTTATAATATGTATTATAATTATAACCCGGTTTTCGTGCCTTGCAAAAATATATTCATGAAAAATTTCTTACTTCTTGGAAATTATGCCAATATACCAAAAATAAATCACCAAGAAGGTGCTATTTTTATTATGGGTGATCTTTAGGAACCTATTTGCTGTTTTATGATCTTTTCTACTAACATTTTATATGTTGTGTAACAAATTGGTTTTGGGGTGGGCATTTTTGTGCATATGGAATATTCTTGATATTGCAGAATTGTAGGATGTATTATTATTTAATGTCAAAGATTTTGGAAAATATTACATTAATTCTGTTTTATACTCAGGTAATCTTGATGACCGACTTTTTAAAAATGTGTTTAGGACCATGCAGCACGTAAAGTGTTTCAGACACACAAAGATGCACTTGTAGGTAATGATGTATATGTACAATGATATGTTCACTAGGAGATGATTAAACAGTGAAAGCAAAATTCATAAATAAATCCTAAGTGGCTAAGAGCCTTTAATTTACTCTGTTACGCTGGAGTCATTAACTATTAACTATACATATTACTCAAAGAATTCAACCATACCTAAAAAGAGAGTGAGAAAAAAAAATTTAAATGATAATAATATAAACTTCAATTCCGCTGGAGTAAGAAAGAGGTGGGAGAACTGAATACGCTAATGGTTTAGAAAGTCCCAATATCTACGTAGTGGTTGAGAGTATAGTTCTACTTTAGTTACTTATTTTTTATTTTATATAAAATAAAGTTCAGTGTTTTACTCTGTATAATGAACAACAAAGTACCACACTAAAATTAGGTTTTCATACTGGATTTAAACTTACATAAATATAGCTACATTTATGTCTGTGTATTGTTCTGGTCTAATATCTAAAGTGAATTTATTAAAAAATGTAAGAAAATTTTCTAAAATAATTTAAATTCCTTTAGTACTTTTTTGTGTTGTATATAGACTTTACAGAATAACCCCAAATATATTTGGGTGCATGATATTTTCATTTTAATAAAATGGATGTGGTATTGTGAGGCTTACAAATTTAGCAAGTTAACTAATTCATCTAAATGTGGGGATTCCTTCTGTGTAAAATGAGAATTATAACATTATGTAACTCCTTGAGAAATTCTGAGATACATCAAGCGAGGCTAGATGGAAAAATCTTGATAAATACTGATTCACTGTGTGATGGTAGAAGTGATGTTTTGAAATGTTGTGACATGTATTATTCATTGCTGGCATTTCCCCCACACCTAAGCCTCTATTCATTGGAACTGAAACTACTATGGCTTCACAGAACAAATTCAGTTAACAGGTAAGGGGTCAGTAGCCAGAGTTTGACTTTTAGGTAAAAGTTCTTTTGAAAGGAAGGTTCTGAACAAGATGAGTTAAATTATAAAAACATTAAGTAGTGCTTTTGTCCAACTGATGTGTACATATATTATTTTAAAAACACTATTTTTTGCCATTGTTTAAATTTATATGCATCAAAATTTCAAGACTGTTATCAGCTTATTTTTTATCAGGTTATTATTTTCAAGCAACAATCATTCTTGATTATAAGATATTATAATTAAGTATATCTTATACCAATTATACAAATTATTTTCATATACACTACTCTTAACAATTACTTGATTTGTTGCCATAAGATTCTAGTTAAGAGATATTTTATAGCACATAATTTCTGGACTCTATTCCTTCTAAGTGGCTCAAAAATCTCTATTAGTGACTGCTGCCACTGCCAGCCTCTGAAGCATGGGTAGTAATTAATAATTATTTTATATGTTTGTCAGTCTGATTAATTATATCGCATTAAACTCATTTGTGTTGGTACTCCCCTGTTGAATAGAAAATGTCATTTTCGGATAAATTTTTTTCTCCCAAATTAAAAAGGACCTTTTAAAAAATTTTTGTTTCAACAATTAAACATTATTATGAAATAAGATTGAAATTGTATCCCTTCAACTGCCATAGGACACTTTCCTGCGTACAGGATGACAATAAGCACCAAAGATACCTTTTGGCTTAGATTAATGCATTTAGAATAGAATATTTAGTTCCAAAGAAAAAGTAACCAAATTAAAAGCTGTGAATCTTTCAAAATGGTATTCTTTGGATATTAAGTAGAATAAAAAATAATAAGTATGCAGATGGCATGCTGAGCTCATAGTAGCAGTGACTGTTCCATTAGATAG
>NW_003852431.1:16062194-16072443 GCF_000181295.1 Otolemur garnettii
GCTATTTTTGGTTGCAGTTGTCATTGTCGTTCAGCAGGTCCAGTCTGTGTTTGAACCCGTCAGCCTCAGTGTATGTGACTGGCACCCCACTCCCTGAGCTACGGTGTCACCCAAAATATTTCTATATTTTTTACATAGCCTCCCTATTGACAACTTAGATGTAGCCACAGTTAATTATTGATTTGCATTAACAGCCAGGTGCCTGATTAGATACCCCTAAATCTTTCATGTATATTCAAAGAGATGAAGAAAAATACGAAGGAGTGAAAAGCTTAAATTATAAACTACAAAATAAAAACTTAATTTCCTAGATATTTTCTATTGAATTATTTTATGACAGAGCATACATTATGATGTTTTAATGCAATATGTGGCTTATATTTTAAATTAAGAAATTATTTCACTTTAGGAATAAACCCCTAATATTTTTCTCTTTCTCTTCAAAGGACTGGCTAGGTCATTTTAGTCTAAGTTTTTCTCATCACCCTTTGCATCAGCATCACTATTGTTGAAAGGCAGAAATGGAAAATGAAATAAATAGGAGATACTGGCCACCTTGACCTGATTTGTATTTCCTTGGCCTAAACAGGGCAGGGTACACTTGCAGGAACTTATAAGAACAGCTTTTCATACTACCGCTGGATACATTTTGAAGTCTTTTTACAGTGTTAAGAAAATGATCCACTTACTATTCTGTGTCAAGGAAACCTGAGCGTTTGCGAATAGGTGAGGGAAATAATGTTAAGATACTGTGTGATTTTTCTGCAGAAAAACAATATAATAATATTAATACCCTTACTTTTCCTCTTTGCCCCTTTGAGCCCTGCCCTACTTGATGCCTGCCTCAGTAACTCCATTCAGTCACTTTGGTTCCACTTCAGTACTTTATCTTTGAACTTGAAATATGTCATTGGGGATTACTAGTGCAAGGTTACTAGTCTGAACAAAGCGTTAGAAATAGTTTGAAAACACAAATAAAATTGTCAGTCAAATCTCAGTTTGCTTTTTACACACAAAGAATTTTCTTCCAAAATAGTTATCTACTCACTGAGTAAGGGATGTTTTAGAGAAGAACCATACTTCCTGAAGGGTCCCAAAGAAAGGACTAAATTAAGATAGGTGTCCACTGCCTGTGGAATTAGAAAAGATGTTCATATGTTAAGTTCAACTCTTGTTTGTGGCAGCCCCAGTATGTCTTTACACAAGGAACTTTCAGCCCCCACAAGCCGTGTTCTTTATCCAAAAATGAAATTAGGCTCTGTCTGATGAAAAAGTGAATCTCCTGTCCATGAAGTTTTCTTTCATATTCTTACCTTCACTGAATAGAAAAAAAGAATCTGAATGTCTTACTTGTAACCATTTTGGCTGCTTCTTCTGAGGACAGTTCAGTGTTAAAATTATAGGTCAGATTCTTCTAAATTTATTCTAACAATAACTTTACAAAAGCTAGAAAAATTCAAATGAATATTATGTATAAGGTGTTTATTAGAACAAAGAATATTTTAATAATAACATAGTCAAGTGTTTGGCTCATTTGTGCAAATGACATTAACTAAAATAAATACTCAATTTGAAAATGATAATTAGTTTTGAGTTTATGTCCAATGTATTTTTATTGAGAAGATGAAAAAATAAAGTATGATCATAATAATTTTTAATATGTGTCTTCATTTATTATGACCATTATTTTACATATGAGCTCTTTGCTATGAAAGGGTAGCTAAGTAACAATGATAGAATAAAAGTTTAATTTTTGGCTTACCTTTTTAAACATCTTTTTTTTGGTGACATTATTAGAACACCAACAGCTGCTTTTAAAAATAATAAATTCAAGAAGAGTGGAGGGAGATGGGGCCAAGGCACGTACAATGTAGGGATATATGGCACCCCTCCTGCGTGAAAGACTCAATACAACTCAATACAACTCAGACTTCTAACAAATGAAAGCAAAGTAACCTAATCACATGAACTCTTATATTAATCTTAAAAAATAAAGTGAAATAAAATCTCATCTTGGAGCTTGTAGCTCAGTGGCTAGGGCACCAGCCACATACACCAGATCTGGCGAGTTCGGATCCAGCCAGGACCTGCCAAACAACAATGACAACTACAACCAAAAAATTGCTGGGCATTTTGTGACAAGCACCTGTAGTCCCAGCTACTTGGGAGGCTGAGGCAAGAGAATCCCTTAAGCCCATGAGTTTGAGGTTGCTGTGAACTATGATGCCTCAGGACTCTATGGAGGGTGACATAGTGAGACTCTGTTTCAAAAAATAAATAAATAAATAAAATATAATAATTAAGGTTGGGGAAAAGGTAAAAAATGAAAACGATGAATTAAAAGTTTAATAATAGCACTAAGACGTATTTGTGATAAAAATATTTATTTATTTATTTATTTACATATATATATGTGTTTATTAGGTTTCCACTTTTTACCTTCACAAAATTAAAAGGGCTTAAAATTTAATAACAATAACAATGTTTAAGATAAGGACGAGAATCAAAAACCTCATAAAGAACAAACGAAGATAAATACATTCAGAAAAGAAATCAGATGATTACTGCACTGAAATATTAAGCAATAATAATAATAATGCAAAGAAAGTAACATTCACATTGTCTGATAAGAGTATGTCTATTATAGAATGCTTTGACTCTGAGGTTCAGTAGGGAGTCATCAGTTAACTTCTTATTTTTTCTCCAAAGTCTCAAAAAATAGACAACTAATATTTATAAATAAAAGATAATTTCAAAAAACAGATCATGCCAACTCTTAGAGACAATAGAAAAAAAGAAATACTTCAAAATCATTCTACTTAATCTGGATACACCTGATATTAAAATTGGAGAAAATATATTATTATAAAGGGGAAATGACAAACATATTTTACTTATAAATGAGGATGCAATATCCTAAACAACATATTAACAAGTCGAATTAAAAATTAATGTTTAAGTAATGTACTATGGTCAAAATTAAATCTAATTTATGTGAGAATTAGTCACTGTTTTTTCTCTCTCTCTCTCTTTTTTTTCTTTTCCTTTCCCTCATTCCCTCCTTCCTTTTCTGTCTGGTCTCTCCTTTCCCCATACCCCACCATGTAATTAACTGCCATTAATTGTCCTCATATCAAAATTGAATACATAGGATTCATACTTCTCCATTCCTGTGATGTTTCACTAAGAAATGTGTTCCACCTCCATCCAGGTTAGTACAAATGCTGCAAAATCTCCATTTTTTATAATGGCTGAATAATATTCCATGGTATACATATACAAAAGCTTACCAATCCATTCCTGGGTTGAAGGACATTTAGACTGTTTCCACATTTTAGCGATTATAAATTGGGCTGTGATAAACAGCCTAGTACAAGTGTCTTTATAATAAGTTTGTTGTTTTATTTTTTCCTTCTGGATAGATGCCCAGTAATGGGATTGCAGGATCAAATGGGAGGTCTAGGTTGAGTTCTTTGAGATTTCTCCATACTTCCTTCTAAAAAGGTTGTATTAGTTTGCAGTCCCACCAGCAGTGTAAAAGTGTTCCTTTCTCTCCACATCTACGCCAGCATCTGCAGTTTTGAGATCTTGTGATATAGGCCATTCTTACTGGGGTTAGATGATATCTCAGGGTGGTTTTAATTTGCATTTCTCTAATAATTAGGGATGGTGAGCATTTTTTCATGTGTTTGCTAGCTATCCGTCTGTCGTCTATAGAGAAGATTCTATTCATCTCTCTTTCCCAGTGATGTATTGGATTGTTGGTTTTTTTCTTGTGGATTAATTGAAGTTCTGTATAGATCCTGATTATTAAGCTTTTGTCTGCTTCAAAATATGCAAGTTTCCTTCCTTCCCCCATTGGGAAGTTTGTCTATTTGCTTTAGTTGTTGTCTCCTTGGCTGTACAGAAGCTTTTCAGTTTAATTAAATCCCATTTGTTTATTATTGCTATTGTAGCTATTGCCTTGGTAGTCTTCCTCATAAAGTCTTTCCCCAGGTTGATATTTTCAGGTCTTTTATCTATTTTTTCTTTGAGGACTTTTATCATTTTATGCCTGAAATTTAAGTCCTTCATCCATCTTGAATCAATTTTTGTGAGCGGAGAAAGGTGTGGGTCCAGTTTCAGTCTTTTACACGTGGATATTCAGTTCTCCCAGCACCATTTATTGAATAGGGAGTCTTTCCCCTAGTAGACACTCTTGTTTGGTTTATCGAAGATTAGGTGGCTGTAAGTTGTTGGTTTCATTTCCTGATTTTCTATTCAATTCCAAATGTCTATGTCTCTATTTTTGTGCCAGTACCATTCTATCTTGACCACTATGGCCTTGTAACTCAGCCTACAGCCTGTACCACACCTGCTATGGTGACACCCCTGGCTTTGTTTTTATTACTAAGAACTGCTTAGCTATATGGGTTTTTTTCTGGTTCCATACAAAACGAGAATCATTTTTTCCAAGTCTTGAAAGTAGGTTGTTGATATTTTAATAAGGATGGCATGGAATCCGTAAATTGCTCTGAGAAGTATAGACAAAAAATGTTGATTCTTCCCACCCACGAGCATGGTTTGTTCCTCCATTTGTTAATGTCCTCTGCTATGTCCTTTCTTAGGGTTTCATAATTTTCTTTACTGAGGTTCTTCATGATAAAATGGTAAATATGGAAAAATGTTTAAAGTAGGAAGTTACATGTAAAACATTTAACCTCCTTCATTTCTAAAATTTACTACTTGTTTTACTACCGTACACGCAGCACACACATACAACACATCCTATCCCCAAAATTGCATTGATTTAACTGGTTTTGATGGCAACATAAAAACTATGTATTTTCCAAATCTGTTGAAAAGATAATAAGATCATTTAATTATTAAGAAAGTCTAAGTAAATTTTCTGATGTTTGCATGTTATTTATATTGAATTTCCATTGTCTGCTAATGTTATTATTTTTTATTTCAAGGTTTCCATTTCTCCTCCTATTTTATGTAGGTTTTTATATACCAAGAATATATACTCCTTTTACATTTATTATCAAGTTTTTTGCTGTTCCCAGTCATTGCTTTTATTGGTCTCTCTATTTGATATATTTGATATAAATATATTTTATATATTTAATGGGTAATTTATTTTAATATTTTCTGTCTAATGTCAGGATTTCCCTTATGAATCTTTAATCTTTTTAACTAGGAGTAAAAATTAATGGCTTACTTTTTTATCTTTTAGTTCATTTAAAGTTTTATTAAACTTTGACCAAAGCCTTGGCAGTGTACTCTCCCTGTCTTTGTTAGTTTGGGGGATTCCTGAGAAGAGAAACAAACACTTATTAAGTTCTCTGGTCAAACAAGCTGTACTGGAATCATTGGTTTACCAAAATTAATTATGGAATAAGAAATAAAGGAGGAATGAAGGTTTATATATTTTTGTCAAAGGATAAGGAGTTATCTTAGTACTATTTTTTGTATAATAAAATGTTTTCCTTTGGTGTATATAATAACTTTTAGTATATTAAAATCTCATATGAATTAGGGTTATTTCTGTCTTTGTTTTCAGATTCATTTATATACTAATATACACTTATAATTAGTATATTTTTTAATCAATAATTTTTTCCAAACCACTGTAGTAATACAATATTTTCTAACATCAAGTAGGGCATTTTTTCCCTGATGTATCCTCTCATTTAGACGTTGTCTGGCTTTTAAGAATTTATTTCCTCATATTTAACTATTGAATTTTTAGAGAAATCCCAGTATAAGCTTTAAATAATTTATACAAATATTATTATTTCATTAAACTATTTTAAATTGCACATGAACTTTATGGACATCCTGTATAATGTAATGATAACTTCTACAATGTCATGTCATTCAAAATCATTATAGTTTTTTGTTTTTGTTGTTGTTGTTTTACTTATTAACCTGACATCTCTCAGATCTCTCAGTATTTTTAAACATTTTCTTCATCTACATCTGGCACTTATTTTGCTGATTTTATGTTGCTATAATGTTCTTTTAGAGATATTATTTTGAATAAGTTCTTCTAATAATATAGTTGATTTACGTTTTCATTAAAAAATACATTGACTTTTGTTTGGTTTTCTGATTTGCCAACTTCCAGGAATAGTCTGTTTCTTCTAAGAGTTTAAAGTAAATAGTTTTTCATTATTAATGTGAAATATTACATATAATGCAACTAACTGAGAATGGGTCCTATACTTCTTTTGGCTATGATCCAATGACTAGACATCTTCTTGTATTTTCTGATTTAAATAAAATTAGCTTAGCATTAAGCATAATAATGGACTTTTTAAATTTATAGATTTACTTTAAAATATAGCATTAGGCTTAATGATAAATTTAAATTTATTCTGTATATACAGGATCATATCAGCCTATGACTATTTTACAAATCGTTTATATCAAGGGTAGATATAGAACATTTTTAGTTGCTTCTTTAGCACATATGAAATTATTATGATGATTTTTAAATGTTTACAAGGCTATTCTTATGTAACAAATTACCTAGAGAATAAAAACTTTTATTTGGGCTTGAAAAATATTTCCCATGCGGTAATGCCTTTTATATGAGTGTAAACCTGTTATTCCAAAGCTGTATTTTTGGTAGATTATGGAACAAGAAAGTCAATAAAATGTCTCAAGAAATAAGTAATTCTTTATAATCATATTTTCTTTAAACTTTTGGGATTTGTGTTATAGACATCAAGAAAAATAACCTTGATTTAAAATTTTCCCAATATCCTTCTCACTGTTTATTGATTTTTCTTTTTTAAAGAATACATCTAATGCAACTAAACTTTTTCCTAATGATTTTACGATTTCAAGTTTATCATCAATGCTGAACCAGGATGTCCTTTAGGTATTAAATACATAATCTATTTGTTTGTTGCTGCTATTTAACAGCCATAAGTGACTGCTCTCTTAGAGTTAAATCAAAGGATTTTTTCCTGGTTCCTTCCTCACAGTCAGCTATTGCAGCTTTCAGACCGTCCTAACTTATGGATTTGTAAAAAGCCTTGGAAGTTAGATAATTGAGTTTATTAATATTGTATTAAATATTGTTGTGAGAAGAGCTAAGGGACTCTGGTGAGTTGAATTAAGAGCTTTCTCTTCTTTCTGGGGGCTTTTTGTAACTCCCAGAAAACTTATCATTTAATTCTGTATTGTCTTCAAAATAAATGAAGTGGCTAAATATTTCAATTGCAGATATTGGAACATATCCTACTTCTGTAATGCCAAAATAGAATGGATAAGCATAAATTCCTACCATTCCTACACCTGAAGTAATCACATTTTCCTGTATGAATGAACATTTCCAAATAGGCCCACAGCCTCATTTTGATTATGTTTTGACCACATTTTCCTGGTTTTACATTTTGATAAAGGAGTCTATTGATTGTTTTGTCATGAGTGAAATAGTTTTGTATTTGCATTGTGTTTATAATCTTCTAGTTATGTTGGTGAACTTGTTCAGAAAATAAATACTTTATGCATTATAAAACCAAATTAAAAAGAACAATATGGTGCTGCTACTATAACAAATTACCACAAGCCTAGTGACTTAAAATAACCAACATCTATTATCTCAGAGTTCTGTGGGTTAGAAGTCTGGGATGGCGTGTCTATATCCTCTACTCAAGATCCCAAAAGGCTGAAATCAAGGTGTTGCCTGGTCTGTACTCTAATTTGGAGTTTGGATTCCTCATCCAAGCTGATTCCACTTGTTGACAGGATGAATTGTTTGTGGGTGCACAACTGTGGATCTGTTTCTTTGTTGGCTGTCATGCGCTGATGACATCTGGCTTCTAAAGTCTCCCTGCATCTTCAAATTGCCAACAGTAAACTGAGCCCTGCTAATACCTAAATCTCTGACTTCCTTCAGCAAACCAGAGAAGGCTTTCCTTTCCCTTATGCCCTTAGCCAGGGAAATCTCTCCACTTTTAAGGGCCACATCATCAGGGGAGCACAAGTAATAACCCTACTGTAAGGTCACCCACACCATGCAGCACAGTAATCAATGGACTGGTATTTCATTATAGTCACAGGTTCATGCAGTCTCAGGCAGGAGGATTTTGTAAAATTCTGCCTACTGCATATATTAATTGTAGTTTCCTCTACGTCTGAGATGAGCTGGTAAAGAGAAGTGGTCTCTAGAGCCAGGTGAATATTGTAGATCCACAAGTTATTATCTGAGAGATAATGAGCATATACTGAAGTTTTCTCTAATGTGTTTTTTTTTTCTGTGAAATTGATGTACCTTTCTTACCAAGTTTTTGTGAAAATGAAATGTACTAGTACAGGTAAAGCTCTTACAGCAAAGAACTACTCACTAAATATTATTTATTAAATATATTATTTATAAACTCCCTACACAAAGTATGTTTACTCAATATTTGTTTAGCAAATATATTTCAGTATAAGATATACATAAAATGTAAGGTATTCCTAAATAATATATGTGCTGTGATTTCTTTTGTTAGTATAAAATTTTAAAGCTAGTCAACTGAAACAGTGGGAGTGGAAAAGGAACAAAGAAATCTGTGATCAATCTGTTGTAGACTAATAAGTCCACTACACTTGGACTTGCCTTTTGAATTTTTTTCATGAAAAATAATCAGTGATCAGGAATTATTTCTAATAATGTAATGTCAAAATTTGATATTACTATAAGTGCTGAGCCTCACCCTTACCTGGTACCTATATTGTAATAAATACATTATAAAGTATATATTAACGAACATAACTATATGTATTTATATATTTATAAGACTTACGTGTATTCATACATACATAAGACATGTATTGTCTTATATCATATGGTCTCAAAAATACCTATCTCATTTTATTTATCATTTTCTATATATCAAGAATGAGATTCACCTTTGAATTACATAACTACAGTATGTTGAGAAGCTTTAAGTTGCTTTTAATTTTATTAAGTTACATTCTACACTTTACAAAATAATATTATTGCCATAGGAAGTGACAGCTTGCAGAATAACATTAAAATTTCCTATTAGAATTAATGCAACTTTCACACTTTTTTAACAGGAGTGATGTACAGCTTAAGAAGTAAAATGATCCTTCATCTCCTAATAATAGTTTCTAAGACTAGATGTGACCATGTGCTTGTTTTAATGGCTTTTAACATTATTTTAAATTAGTTGTATACTTTTATTGTTTGGGGAGCTCACATTTTCTAAAGCTGGTTTTCTGCCTCTTCTTAATAAGTAAGCAAACTTGGCAATATTAAGCCAGAATTCCCAGTGGCAAGAACAGAATAGAGGGCACTCTCCAGTTTATGAAAGTTGTCAAGACTCTATTTTGCCTGCAGTTCCGCACTTTAGAGTTATGCTTTCACCTTGTAGGGATACTTTCATTAACAGAGTAACCCTGATATCAGATAACAGTGATAGTTTCATCAGCAGAGTCACCTCAACATACCCATGTCTTAAAACTGGATCTTCCAAATTTATTTGCTATCACCATGGCAGGCCACAATAACCAATGATCTATTTTTGGTTTATGTAATGGCTTACATAGTATTGTTTTTACTTTAAGGACAATAAAAGCTAAAACCATTCAGAATAGCTTTCTTCTTCTGACTCAGGAGACAGGCAAGGAAATACATATTCTCTTATAAACAAAGGAAAACAACAAAACGCCCAAATTGATAAATTAATAATAAATAATAATAGAATTAGTAGGTATATACAGTTAGGTAATAAAGTACATTGGCGAGGAAACGTCTTAAATAATATTATTAATAACTTTTATTAGAAAAAAAGGAAAGTACACACTTAACTGTGGCTGTTAAAAAACAGAAAATAGTGAGGTAAATGATATGTTAACCATTTTGATGTAAACATCCCAAATTGTATATAAAATCAGCACATGGTACCCCATAAATGCAGTAATGTACACAGTTATTATCTAATAAAAAATACTCAGCAAAAAATCAATAAAAATACAAAAATAAACATAATACAAATTTTTTTAAAAAGATAAAATATTTGTAACACATGCTAAGAAAATCAGTTACATTGGCTAGAATAAGTGAACTCCACAAATAAAAAAAATACTCTTTTTTGTTTTGCACTAGTCAATGTTTTATAAGTAAGCAAGATTGAAGATAGAGTAAAAATAAGTCTTGGTTTCTGGTGTGGACTGAATAATAGTCCCCCACAAATTTAATCCTAAAGCCTAGAACCTGTGAATCTGTTAGGTTACCCAGAAG
>NW_003852431.1:16072532-16090069 GCF_000181295.1 Otolemur garnettii
GATTTCCCCTTAGTCTCCTGAAAGGAGCACAGCCCTGCCAAACATTGATTATTGGTGCTGTTAGACCTATTTCAGACCTCTGACTTCTTTAATTGTAAGATAATAAATTTGTAACTTTAACTTAAAATGTACAAATGCAAATTATGTAATCGATTATGTAACTACTTGTAATACTCTGAAATAAAAAATAAATAAAATTTAAAAATAAAAAAGTTTTAAAAATAAATAAATTTGCATTTTTAAATCACTAAATTCAAAATATTTTTGTTTACAGCAACCAAAGGAAATTAATACAGTTTGTAATTTGAATAATGAAGGCAGAAATGAGCTCCTATTTTTGCTATAGCTACCTTAGAATATGCAAACAGGTCGGTTTTGAAGACTGAGTTAGAAACAAAAATGTGAAAGTTAAAATTCTTGTAGTGTCAAAATTTAAGTCATATGTAATTTGTCTGGATGAGGCTTTGAATTCCAAAGCAACTCTTATGTTTCCTTTTTGAAGCACAACTCTGTTGGTTACTCAGAACTCATTACCTTCACCCAATCTATGTGAACAGATAGAATCCTCTAAAACAGATAACCGGACCTCAAATTCTCTGCAAAGGTGATCAGCAAGGCTTGAAGATTAAAGAGAATATAGTTGTTCAGATAATCACTTCCTCATCCACCCATACCTGCAAAATATAAGGCTAAGAGGATTGAGTTGATTAGGATTAGGTTATACTGTTTCTTCTGCCATCATTTGTCAAGATTTAGTCACGAGAGACAAATACCTGCACATAACTCTTAATTTTTAGTTAGGCATTCAAGTAACAGCAAAGCTATGGAGGTTTGAGAATCCAGAACTTTGAAATTACTCAATGATGTACTTCACTATGGAATTTTAATTTGTATATCATTGAATAAAACATTGAATACCAAATATAATGAATATATCAAGACATAAAAATAAATACATTGCTTTAAAACATACATGTTAGTAGTCAATTTTTGTGAATATTGCAAATTATTTTTAAATCTAGAAATAATTATTTAATAGTATTTCAAATTTAGTGATATATGGGAATAAGTTTATATTTTCAACAATGTCAAAATCAGATTTACAACATTTAATACTTCTATTTTTATTTTACTTTTAGATAAAAATTGAGATTAAATTTATATATTTTTATTTCAAAAACAAAAATTGTGCTATCAAGATTTCATATTTGTTTCATTCATAGCTATTTAGGTTCTGAAGAGTAAATGAGGGCCCAGAGGAATGTATTCCTTAGGTTCGCAACCTATTTTTACATTACAAGTTAAATAGAATGCCAGTGCTTAAATGAAAATACACAAGAATGTCAATTCCCTTTGTAGGGATGTTTAATTATTGTATGTGAAATATTGGTAAAGGTGAGTCTGAACATAAAAGTCAAACACAGCAGAAATATCACTGTTCATTAGCTTACATCATACCATACCAACATTTGTGAACTTGTTCTAGGCAGACATTGTCAATGAAAATTGAGTAACTAATCCATTAAAGCAAATCTCACCAGCCATCTAGGTTTTTTCTTCTTTTAATTTCTAATGTATTAGTTGGAGTTAATTATGTTTCTCAAATTTGTGTAAAAGAAACTTTTAGAAAAGATAAGCTATTTTACTTAGAGATTATAACATGACTGGCAAGAACTGAAGATAATTATATGTCTCTAAATTCTATTATCTGTCCCCTATATCATTTTTAAAAGGTTTAAAAAGCATAACAAATATTTATTTATGTATTTCACAATTGACCTTAAATACCTTCATTTATTTAAGGCATAGGTAAATTTAAAAACAAACAAGGTAATATTAATTATTATCTTCTTTTCAGATTTGGAAACTATACAGATAACATACCTAGATTAGTTATTAAAAGGACTTTCATAAAAGTTTGTAGTGCCTAGATTTTGCTACATTTTTAGCGATAGGCAATGATAAACATTGCAAAATAAGACAGAAATGAGTCATGCCCAACAAGATCTCAATTGACCCAGTAGAGTGAGATCATTATGTAATTCAAACAAGCTGAAAATTTGTGTCTATTTTGATCCTCATTGTCTGCCAAGAGAAGAAAGTAAAGCTGATGAATTACAGCCTCTTTGGGGTTTTGCCACTTTTTTTCCTTTGAGAAAAATGAATGTAACAAGAGTGTTTTCACTTTCTCGTTTGTACACTGCCTTGAGAAGGCTGTGTGTTGGATTAGTAGTAACTGGTGACTTTTGATTTTATGTGTTATCAGGAGCTACAACCATAGAGAAATATGACCTCAGAACAAATCTGTGGATCCAGGCAGGGATGATGAATGGCCGGAGGTTGCAGTTTGGTGTGGCTGTTATTGATGACAAACTCTTCGTAATTGGAGGTCGAGATGGCTTAAAGACATTAAACACTGTTGAATGTTACAATCCCAAAACCAAGACTTGGACTGTCTTACCGCCAATGTCAACACATAGACATGGTCTAGGTAAGATCTCTTACTTTATTGATCTTATTCTTAGAAATATATTTTAATGACAATGTAAATGTATTAATATGTCAAAGACAGCATTAATAGTATAAATTATCATTACCTTTAGGTAATTTGTTGGCTTATTTGAAGCATATATTTTCTTTAAAGTACTATTTTTCCTTGTGTTGACCAACATATATTTAAACTCTTGAAAAAGATGTTAAAACATCCCAAAAAGAGGAGACCTCAAACTGTCCTGAAAGCTTTCACAGTCTGACAATCATATCATATGTGAAAATTGATATTAAAAAAATGAGAGAGAGAGGCCAAAGCAGTATATCCTAGTAGAAGAAGAAATAGTTAATGGGGACTTAGTAAAACTTCTCACATTACTGGAGAGGTCAGTCTACCTGTATCTTTGTACATAATTGATTACACTTTGAAAACATTCATGGGGAAGAGGGCAGTATGGGTACCATAAATCAATGTGGCAGAATTCATCTGTTTCCTCTATGAGTATCCTATAGACTAGAGAGCACTGTATGTGGAGTCAGAAGATTTAGGTGTGCCTCTAGAGTTTACCATCTTCTATTTGGATGAATTAAATTTAAATCATTTAAATTCAGCCTCCGTCTCCTGATTTGCCACCACTTCAAGGTAGTTAAGTAGATAAAAATATAATAATTACTATGATTGTGCAATTATCTTTCAATTTATAAATACCTATACAAATTTTTAAAGGAATTTAATAAACACAAATGGTTCTTGAATTTAAACTTTGTTTTAAGGAAATTGTAGGGTCAGGCACAGTGCCTCATGCTGTAATCCTAGCACTTTGGGAGGCTGAGGTGGATGGATTGCTGGAGCTCAGGAGCTTGAGACCAGACTAGCAAGAGCCAGACCCTATTTCTACTAAAATTAGTAAAACTAGCCAAGTGTTGTAGCCGTCATGTAGACGCAGCTACTCACGAGGCTGAGGCAAGAGAATCACATGAGCTGAAGAATTTGAGATGTGAGCTATGAGGCTGTGGCACTCTACCCAGTATGACAGAATGAGACTGTCTCAAAAAGGAAAAACAACAAAAAAAGGAGATTGTAACAAAAAATGCAAAGTACTTTGTTTGCAAACATGAAATATGCCAGAAATTTCATGTATTTAGATTATGCACATTAGGGCAATATCAAGATGGCAAATCCACAGATTTAGACTTTTGTGGGTAAGCAAAATTATAATCATTCCATATTTAATGCTTCAGCCCTGTATTCTTCATCTGTGTCTACTCCGTCATCAGTCTAAACATAAATGAAAATAGAAAGAGGTAAAATACCTCTGAACTAAAGAAACTTACCTATTTGATCTCTGTTAATCTGGTTTAACTCTCTTTTCTTTATAGTTTTCTCATTAATAAAATTAAGGAATAATAATAAATATCTGATAAAATTTTAAAAGTTTAAAAATTTATTATTTAAATAAAAACTGTATGAATTCTTTAAATTCATTGGACCCAATTATAATATGGAAAGCATAAACGGCAAGTAGTCTTTTCCTAGCAAATATTCATGAATATAAAAGTTTTCTTACAGGTATTTTTTCAAACATATTTAGAGATTTTGGCTTCTGTAAATGCTCTGTGTTGTTTTCATTAGTGAATTACCTAACTACGTGGGTTTCTGTTTGGGAGAAATATGGAGAATAATCACTCTGAATTGGTTTTGGGAAATTCATGTATCTTTCCCCTTTACTGTTTTTGGTCAATTTGATTTTTTTGTAAGTTCAATTGTGTAGGATATTGCCATGTCAGCAAAACATACTTAAAAGTTTTCACCAATAGTGTATCTTACGTAGTGTAACTTCAGTTGTTGAAAGGGTATTGGGGTTATGGATTGCCTCAAACCCAGTACTTGGGCTGCTTAATCCAGTAGACACCAATGTTGAGCAGGGGCAGTAGAGCAATTTGGACAATCTCTTTTAGTTTGTCTTATTTATTGAGAATTCATTGTAAAGTTACATGTGAAAGTGAGGCTTCATACAAGCCAAGTACCACAGACATGTCAAACATAAGGCATCGTTTTCTGCAGAGTTTTCACGATGCAGTAACAACTGCAGCAGTCCCCTACTTTCATGCCTAAGTTTCTCTTTCCTGTTTCTTTTTTTTGGTGCACGTTTCATTCCCATTATCAAGTGGGCCACCTCTCTTCCCTTTTCATGGCACTGGTTTTCTCTGTGTTTTACTTCTTAGTGTTTATTGCTTCTTACTATTTCTTAAAAAGAAAACAAAATGCTCTGCATCTGTGTCCCCCAAGGTCTGACCGAGTGGCTTTAGTGGAAAAATCAGAGCATAGCACATAATTCTGGGCACAGCTCTCCTCTCAAACCTTCACAGTTGGCTGGCCTTATAGAAATGCCTTATAGAAATGCCCTTATAGAAATCTGCCTTTTGTTTACATACTAATCACATGTTCAATCAGTCAAAGCTGGATTGATAGGGGTGCAAGGCATCTGTGTTCTCTGCTGAGACAGAGTGCTGCTCTGTGATCAGTCACATTCCTTCATGATCAGCTGAATCACAGGAAGCTCAGTATTGTGGGTCAGACCCAGACACCATAAACTCCCACGCCTTCAGACCCCTGATCTTCCAATGGGATGTAACAGTCTTTGATGTCTTCCAGGGACTTTCATTGTATAGATGTTGCTATTTTATTTAATTCATCGTATCTTTTAAGTTTTATTTTATATTGGTTATTTTTCCTGATTCATAACTTCAATGTCCATCCTTTAAAATTGTTCTTCATCTGTGTGCCTTATCACATTTATATCATGACTTGATGGTTTAGTCTCAGTTACATTTGCTTTTTACAGTCTCACGATTCCTACCTGATAACTCACTATAATTACATTCTTCTTAACGGTATTCATATCCTCCTTACCTCTGTGAGGCGGCTTAGTATTCCTATTTTGATTCCTTATCTGCCTCTTTGAAGGAATAAATCTTCTTATACATACCCGCTTCCTTTCACTTCCCTTCCTGCCACTTTTTCTTTGCCTCTGTCTCATTTTACTTCCTTCCTCTTTCCTGTTCTTCATTCCTTTCTTCTCACCTGCTCCCTCTTTTTTTTTCTTTCTTTTTCTCTTTTTCCTCTTTCCCTTCCCTGGCCATGTCTTCTTACTCCCTTTCTCTAACTCTTCTAATTATTTTTAATTGTAGATGTGGTCACTGAAATATATATGTTTTATGTAAGCACTCGTATCAGCAATAGTGAATACTTTGGCCAGTTGTATAAAAACCCTAAAGCATAAGATACTCTTCATGTCTTTCTAAAACTTTCAGCATTTGATGGGGGAATTACAGCTGGTCATGGAACCCTAACCCCACAAGCTGACTTTGTGTAAACTGCCTGCTGTGACCCCTGACTTCTGGCCTGGGGTACACATCTATTTACATCCATTCGCACATAAATCCCCCTGAGCTTTTCTTCCTTATCTGTGATGTCCTAGCCTTAGAGCTACTAGCTGAAGTGAGAAGGCAATATTCAGGACCAGCACGTCTATTTGCTTCCTTGTTGGCAATTCCTCATCCAAGCTGGGCTTCATTGGCATCCTGATGTTAGCAAACCAATTCTGGCAAGCTCTGCATCAACACTGATGCTTTATTGCTCATCAGTGTAGAAGATGCAGGAACTCTTCCAAAGGGAAGAATATAAATTAGTAAAAAAAAAAAAAAAGAACATATCAAGTTTTTCTCCACGATAGTCCTTCCAGACAGTAACCTAAATTTTTGTCTAACACAGAAAGTGACAACAGAATTCTGTTTCTCTGGTTGTTTTTACAATCTTGATATTAGGTTCTCAAATATACACCCTGACTCTCCCTTCAGTCTACTTGATAGGATTGCTTTGGAGTGTAAACCAAGAGCCTGTATCAGATTTCTATTTGTTCAGAAGCTAGAATGTCTCATTTTATTTGCCACATGCAGTACCCACTCATGGCATGCGGTCGGATTATAAAATTGAATATATAATACCGTATTATACAAACAAATCACAAGGAGTTAGACTCCAAAGTGAAATTTCGAAATTAAAAAATCTGAAAACTCAAAATGCATTTTTGACTTATATAGCTCTCTCTGGTTTGATTTGTGTGAAAAATAAATATCCTTATGTGATTTTATGAAAAAGTTGTATGAGTCTAGCAGTTATTAAAGATAATTATGTGGTCCAAATGCTTCAGAACTATCCATAAATGATCCTTCTGCAGGATAAAATGACATATAAAAATGATATGCATATTAAGTCTGCGACATCAAGGGAGCGATGTATCTGCCTAGAGAATTACACTAATTAAGACCACCGTGCTCTCATTATGCTGCAAGTTTTTATCATTTATGTTTCTAAAAAACATAATTCCATAAATGATGGATTTTTAACATTTTATATTGCATAAAACTAAATACACATTATTATAGTATACTGTTTCTATTAAATCTTTGGAGAAGAAGTTAGTAACAGTAATAATAGTGACTGTTCATTGCAGATTTCCTATATAACATGTAACATGTTATATGTTAAATACTGAATAGGATTGTTTTTGTTGCTACATCCCTTTCAGCAATAAATAATTTGTTTTTATAAAGTTTCAAAGTTCCCTTATGTTCCTAGTTAATTGAATGTTTTTCTCACAAATAGATATTGGATTTCCTTGCATCTACTGAAATTAGCTTGTGATTTTTGTCCTATCTTCTATTAGTGTAATGTATTATGTTAACTAATGGTCAGACGTTGAACCACTTTAGCTTTTTTCAGATAAATTCCACTTAATCAGGGTTTATATACTGCTTTTGTACTATATATACGGCCTTTGTATTTACTGCTGTATTTTGTTCACTAGTATTTTATGGCAGATTTCTTATCCATATTCACAAGAGATAATGGTCTCTTATCTTATGATTTCTTTGCTAGTATCAAACCAGTATCAAAGCAATACTGGTTTCATAAAATGAATTGGGAAATGATCGCTCTTCTTCTGTTTAGTAGTTTGTAGAACATTGGTGGTCAGCAGAGAACTAGAAAAGGGATGGGAATGAACACTTTGAAACATCACAAACCTCATTGTTCTTATCTAAATGCAACTGTTTTACTTGAATAAACATTGCGATTATTGTTAAAAAGCATTTATTTATTCACCAGTGTTGTAATTTTGACTGTCTCTGCCAGTATTTTCATTAATCGTATGAAGTAGTGAATTTTTGGGAGGTCCTTGCTCTGCTATTCCTGCCAATGACTCTATAAGGGATTATTTTTATATGGCAGTAATAAGCATAAACTAAGCAATCCTTAAGCAAAAGGAGTCTCTTGAAAACACAATGCTTAGCTTAGAAAATTGGCTGAATGTCCTGGAAACTGGATGAAACAAAAGGACATGTATTAGTTTAAAAAATACTAAAATTACATCCCTGTGAAAGTCTGGTGAGGACAAAGATGCTTCCATGGAAGGACACTGGACTCAGCGGGCATCTCTGCTTTACTTACTCCAGGTCTGGGAGGTGATCTGAGTTACACTGTCCTTTAGATAGATGTTGCTGCAACCTTTGCCAATTAAAAAAAAACTAATACAATAGAGAATCTTCCTTTCCTTCCTTCCTTCCTTTGCTTTGTTCTTGCCAACTTTAAAGTTTCTATTGGGAATGCATTATTGACCAAGCTCAATTTGGAAGTACAGACCTCAGGTTTCCAAGGTCAGGAAAAAAGAGGACTCAATCTATTGTCACTAACAGTGAAATACAAGGCTTGCCTTTCCATGAACACTCATGCATATAGACATTTTCAGAATAAGAATTATCAGATACAGGGGCAGTGAAGGAGGAATTGGTCATTTCTTTACTCCACTGTAAGCTTGATAATTGATCAGACACCTAACTACTTTAGAAGATAAATATTTTATTGTCATTTATTTATTTTTTACTTTTTTGAGACAAAGTCTCAAGCTGTTGCCCTGGGTAGAGTGCCATAGCATCACAGCTCACAGCAACCTCAAACTCTTGGGCTTAAGTGATTTTCTTGCCTCAGCCTCCCAAGTAGGTGGGACTACAGGCACCTGCCACAATGCCCAGCTATTTTTTGGTTGTAGTTGTCATGATTGTTTAGCGGACCCAGGCTGGATTTGAACCCGCCAGCTCTGGTGTATGTGGCTGGCGTCCTAACCATTTGAGCTATAGGTGCAGAGCCTTTATTGTCATTTTAAAGATGCAAAAATGATCAACAGAGTGGCCAATCATTTTTCCAGTGTCACATCATTTTGTAAGGAAAGTTAAGTTTCTTTGACTCAAAAGTAATAGTCTTTGTAATAAAACACGCTATTGCCAATAAATAAGTAAACAATAATAATGTAATATGTTTACTTATGAAAACATTTGTTTTTATTGTTTTGTTGTCATTTTAATTTATCAGTTAAGATTCACTCTATCAACTTATACAAAATAAAAGACAGATATGCAAAGATATCTGTTAGTTCTGTATGTGTTAGCTATTATTTTTATTTTACATAATGGTAATATACTATATGCATGTTTTATCATTTCCATTAAATGTTTAATCATAACTCTTTTCCACATTTGACATAGTTCTTATAAAATAATTTTTAATGGTGGCAAAATATTGCATCAGGTTACAATTTAACCATCCCTCATTATCTATCTTATGGTTAAGTTGATTCTAGACATTTTTATTTTAAATAATGCTGCCTTCAATGCCATAAATATCATCATGGAGATCATATTCTCACAGTGTGCATTTATTTCCTAGGACAGATTCCCAGAAGAGTGTCAGAGCCATAATAGCAATTTTAAGACAAGTAGAATGATAGACTTTGCAACTAATATTTGAATTTAAAAAGTGCATATTTTGGCTCAGCGCCTGTGGCTCAAGTGGCTAAGGCGCCAGCCACATACACCTAAGGTGGTGGGTTCGAATCCCCAGCCCGGGCCTGCCAAACAACAATAATGGCTACAACCAAAAAATGGCCAGGCATTGTGGTGGGCGCCTGTAGTCCCAGCTACTTGGGAGGCTGAGACAAGAGACTCGCTTGAGCCCAGGAATTGGAGGTTGCTGTGAGCGTGATGCCATGGCACTCTACCCAGGGGGATAGCCTGAGGCTCCGTCTCAAAAAAAAAAAAAAAAGTGCATATTTTGATATTGAAAGATTACTTATCTTATAGGCTGGTTTTCCATAAATTTTACTAATATTTTATTTTATTTACATCTTTTATGTACATAGAGGTCCAAATAGTTATTTTTAATATTATTGATATGCCAAATATTTGGATTCCTAAGATATTTGAGGAATATTAAGAGAAATGTAAAGATATATATACATGCAACATTCCATCAAAGAGCTTAAAACAATGAACACAAATTTAGTGTCCTTAAATAGATGCTATCAATATTGATCTTTGAAAAAAGAAAGTAAAAAAGAGCAAAAATATAAGAAATATCTCTTCAAATTTAAGATGTTTGGTGTAATTAAGTATCAAATTTTAAAAACAATAAAATTGATGCTATTTAACTAAAGTAAAATTTAATGTACTAAAACTGTGAGAAAATATATGAGACAAAAATCAGTAATTAGAAAATTCAGCTGGGCCTGGTGGCTCATACCTGTGCTCCTAACACTCTGGGAGGCTGAAGCAGAAAGATTCCTTAAGTCAGGAGTTTGAGACCAGCCTGAACAACAGCGAAACCCTGCCTCTACTACAAATAGAAAAATCAGCTGGGCAGTATATGAGCAGAAACTAAACTATTTGTTATGTTCACAAAATTACTGACCTCATGAGAAAAGTAGTCATTAGTTGGTCCCTGCCAAAAGCAAACAGTGTTCTCTCGTACCTGCAAAGACTTGCCCAGTTTGAATGTATCAATGACTTTGCCTCTTCCTTTTCCTTAAAAGCAATGTGATTTCTCTTCTGGTTTGTTACATTAAACAATTGGGGATGCTCTACTTAGAGCAGGAGACAATACAAACGTAGACTAGAAGAATCCATGTATCTGTATCAAAAAGTGCTCACATGCCAGAGAAACAAAACAAATGAGAATTCATAAAGTACATGGGGGAAATATGATGTTAAAACGAACATGTCAAGTAGTGTTCTAGAAACAATATCAAGTATTTGAAGTAATAAAATCTCTTGAACTTACATATGAAGAAAGAGAACTCAAAGTGGCATTTATTATCACGTTTGTCCCTGGCTTTTAGAAATCATATGTATAACAAAAAGTAATGAATGGAATGGAAAAAATCAGCATAGCACATCCTTATATTATTTATGTCTTGATATAATCCATTAGACTGGAATAGCTTTTTATTCTGTCATCTTTCATTGTTTGGAAAGGAAAATTGTTTCAGTGTAGTACTATTGCTATGCTTACATCGGTGTATGTTTGCCCTCTTCATGTCTCTTTTACTTAAGAAATCACATTTCTTACTAGACCGAGACAAGTTGTATTTCTCTAAAAGGGTTTGCTCTTCAAAGTTTTGCATATTTCACAGAGAAACAAAATTTAAATCTGCCTCCTCAGAATAAGATATCAGATATAATTTTAAATACCATGAACTGGTCGATGGCTAACTAGAGGCACTCCAGGCATACCTCATCCACTTAGAAGAGTCAAAAGAGTGTGTAGACAATCAAACTTTAAATATATTATACAAGTGGGACACAGATTTCAACCAAAAAGCATCAAGAAATACTGCAATTCAGGGAGGAGAATGAAAGAGGTAGCATGCACCAGGAACCAAGAGTGAATCTCTAGTATGAGAGATGGTGAGTGACTGTCCACATTTCCACTGAAAAATCATCTAATCCAGGCCACAAGAGAGCACTTTGATCTCTTCAAGCTCTGATTCTGACTTGGGAAATGGCTGGAAGCCTATGGGAAGGAACTGCTCCAGGGAGGAAAAACGCCTTGGGTCCCACACATTTTCTGGGACATCAATGGCTGCAGTAAGATTCCATTCTTGATCTCAACTTTTAATAGAATACAGAAGGTCATAAGAACCAGTGACACTTGTCCTAGATGGTACCAAAATTTAGGCTGCTGCTTGTAGAGCTGGGGTGTGAATGGGGGATGAGCTTTTGCAAACAAAACTCAGTAGTAAGCAATGTCTCGACTGCAACATCTGGTCCTGGGCCTGAGCAGGAGGAGACTTGCCACAGACCCTTGGTCAGGAGCTGGGCTGGGGCTCTAGTAGCCCAAGGAGGAATTCTGGGCTAAGCACCAACTTATGGGTTTTATTGAACAGCTTTGTTAGCTACACAGCCATTAAGGAAAAGCAAGCCTCAATGGGAATGAAGTATGAGAGGAAAATCAGTCCCCCTCCTACCTGACATTACTGCCCATGGAAGATTCTCAGTGCATTCATGGGTACTGCTCACACAAGGCATTTTACCAGGGGCTGGAAAATTGCTACATCACCATGTCAAAATTGGTGCCTGCACTTGCCATTGGGGAGCCCAAGTACAAGTTTGCCTGTTTTGGTTTCACTCATCTTCGCCCCACCCTGAGACAGAGTATGGGATCCAGGGTCCTGGAGGTTCCAAACACAAATCACCATGTGGTCATCTGAAGGCATTCCCAGGGGACAGAGATGGGGTACAAACATTCTGTGAATTCCACTATAGCTGGCTTTTATCTGCAATTACCATTGAATGGCCTAGAGGTCAGCCCATACAGCCCATTGTACCTACTGTCAACACAAGTGAATAGCATGTGGGAATGAGAAGAGAATCTCATCACCACTGCTAGTGCTGTCACTCACACCACACTGGTTGCCTGGGAGCTCACTCACCTGCCCAGTACACTGCTACTGAAACCAGCATTGGAAAAAGTTACCTAGAGGCCCAAGAATCAGGGTTCCTAGAGCCACTCCACTGGTGTCAGCATACACTGCTCCAGGGCACAAGGACATGCTTAACTCACCACTATTACCACTGAATCCTGAAGAGAGGCCTATATGGCATTGCAGTTCCAGCACAACATCATCATAGCTTCCACTAATAAATGCATTCTAACATATGGAGGAAACCATAGATACCACTGATGCTATTTATAACCAACAAAATCACACAGTTTTTACTACATCTTCGGGAAAATGTATTCCTTTCATGAAAGGAAATTTAAAAATAAGAAGAAACACTATACCCTATTTATGGAAATTAATGTAAAGACACAGGAAACCTGTAAAATCAAAGTAATATGATAGCCTCAAAGGAACAGAACAATTCTTTCCAAATGATTATCCCAATAGGAACAGAAAAAGCATTTGATAAAATTCAGCAGCACTTCATGATAAAAACCCTCAATAAAAGTAGGCAGAGAAGCAAAATACCTCAAAATAAGAATCGCTATATATGCAAGAAAGATAAATATCCTTAAGGGGAAAAATTGAAAGCATCTTCTCTAAGAATCAGAATAAGGCTGCCCAATTTCACTTTGACATTCAACATAGTACTAGAAATTGTAGCCAAAGGACTCAGGCATGAAAAAGAAAAAAACACAAAGACATCCAAATTGCAAAACACAAAATATAATTATACCTCTTTGCTGATGACATGATATCATAGCTGGAAAATATCTACACTACCAATAAATGTTATACAGGTTGGCCATAACATTCATGTGCAATTTTAAGTTGCCCATGAACTTTATGGCCACATTGTATTTGATAAATGAATTTAGTTAAGTGGTAGGATACAAAATCAGCATACATATAAAAATCAGTAGTTTTTTCTATAGGCCAATAATAATCTGAGAATGAAATCCAGGCAATTCTACATGCAACACCTACAAAAAAAAAAAATAAAATTGCTTGGAAGTGAAAGACCACCATAGGGAAAACTGAAAAACAGTGATGAAAGAAATGAGAGATGACATAAACAAGTGGAAAACCATCTCACAATTATGCATCAGAAGAATTAACATCATTAAAATGGCCATACTGCCCAAAGCAATGTACAGATTCATGAAATTTCTATCAAGTTACCAACGTTGTTTTTCACAGATGTAGAAAAAACAATCCAAAAATTTATATGGCACAAAAAAAAGAGCCCAAATATCAAAAGCAAAAAAAAACAAAAGATGGCATTACCTGACTTCATTTTATATTACATGGCTATAATACTGTAATTCTAATGGCAGAATAAAAATTAATAGTGTACTTAACAGTGTACTCAAGGACTTGAATAGGTAGTCCAAAGAAATTAATTAAGAACAAAGAGATATGTATAAGATGAGTAAAAGTCCTATGGATCACATTTCCTTAAGGCAGAATCAATAACTAGGAAAGATTTCCATAAAGAGGTGGTGCCTCAACTGAACCATAATGGACTCCATAGGCAAATTGAAGAAGGAAAGTGTATTTCAGACAAAGAGGCAAAATGTTGCAAAAACACAATGAAAAGAAAGCATAGTATATTTGAGTAGCAAATCCCAAGGGTGGCCAGTAAACAAATTAATTTCCATAGTGTTGGATTATTTTATGAAAAAGTTTCAAATATAACAAATATTCTTTCTCATTTGTTTCAATTCCAGTATAATAGATATAAGGAAAATATATAATAATATATATATATGACCTCTATAGTCTGATAATCTGACCTCTATAATCCAGTTGATAATATTTTAATCGATATTTTAATATTTTATTCAATTGGAATTTTATTTTAATAATAAAATATTAATTTTAGGGTAACTTTTTGTCTATAACTGGTTCTGTATACTTAAAGTTAGTCCATTTTTCAAATAATAAATGTATAAACTAATCTTTAGTTTAATAAGAATTACTGAGTTTGAGATTTAATCTTTAGAAACATCATGGCCACTTGTTCACTTAAAAATATTAATTATAGAAGCTCATCACTTCAATTCCTGTTATTCTCGTTTTTGATTCTAACTTATGGCTTGATTTTCTCTGGAGAAATGATTTTATTTTATATTTTATACTTTTCATAAATTTCTCTGGAGAAAATATTTTATTTTGTATTTCAATTTATATTTTAATCTTTTTTATAAATGCCTTTCACCTGAATGGCCATGTAGATATTTCATGTCTCAACTTAAAATGCATTTCAAACCTGTGTTTAATAGAAAATTCCTTCAGTCTTAATAATTTCCAACTTAATGTGCTAGTGGTAATGGAATGCTAAAGCAATCAAAGACAGGATTGATGTAGATTAATGGGTATTTAAACCTAGAGAGTACCTAGGAGAATATTTATTCCAGAATCTTAATTTTACAAATGAGAAAACACAGAACCAGAAAGATTAAATAGCTTGTTGAAGTTCTTACAGCTCATTAGTGGTGAAGCTGGATCTAGAATTCTCCACAGATTTATGGTTTTGTTTTCCTTACCTTTTGCATTGATTTTCTATCCTGTTCTGATTATTTAGGATTATTTAGTACATCATGTTCATTTTTTTCATAGTAAGTATGATGAACCTAAGGGCAGAGTCAGACTTTGGGAGGATTAAAAATAAGGGGAAAATACAGCAATTGGCATCTGAACTCATTGAGAGAGCCTCTTCTGGGAGTGGAGGGAGCCTGGTGAGTGAAGGGTCCTCAAACTTAAGTTTCTTCAGCCTTGCAGGAAATCTTCTTTTTTTTTTTTAAGTTTATTTTTATTTATTTATTTTTGGGGGTTGCATTTTGGCTAGGGCCAGCTTTGAACCCATCACCCTCGGTATATGGGGCTGGGGCCCTACTTACTGAGCCATAGGCACCACCCAGGAAATCCTCTTTCAATGAAGGAAACTATCATTCTTTGCTCTTATCCTTTGCTTCCATCAATACATTATGTTATTTGTTTTTCTTTTTATGAAGATTATAGATTGGGTTATATGTAAGTTCACATCATATAAGTATAGTGGACTATACCTTTAGGTTATCCATTTATTAAGGCTCAAATGATTTAGAATGAATCTATAAAGACCCAACTGAAATTCTATGCATATATGGGCTTGTGATGTTTGAGTGACAGATTTGGTAAAATATTAGTAAATAATTAAAACCCTTGTTCATATAAGTAGACAGATTTGTGAATTACATATGCCAGGAGACCCACTAATTATAAATACCTTCGTCATAGACAATGTCACGCACTTAAGAAAATGCTCTTGATTGCTATTTTATTAGTGAAATACTATGAGTTTTTGTCTTGTGAAACTGCAGACATTTAGAAAAACATTTTACATAAATTTTCCAAAGAACATTTCCTTATTAAAGTAAAAGACAATTTTTTTTTTATTTTAGGCAAAATCACATTAACCGTCGCCATGCCCTTACTCACAGCACCCTTGCTAGAATGCAAGCCTTAATAGTTCTTGCATTTTTTGCATGGGTCTCTTCAGGATTTGCAAATATAGAAAATCAAATATTTTCGGATATATTAATAATTTTAATTAAGTATATCCTAAAAGGTGAAAGTATTGCTATTATTAATTGTTTTATAAATGTTATGTTAGTAAAAATATTTTTTTGGCATACCTACTATAAATTTAATTTATAAATGTTAAGACTTTTGAATATTAGACTTTATTTTCATGACAACTGACCTAGTATGTAGCCTTGCTCTACCTCCTTAGATGTCATTTGTGAACATAGCAAACATTACCTGACACCGAACACTTAGGTATGAACACATTTGCAATTCCATGCACATGGAGCTAATCCCTCCTTTTTGTGACTTATTTAATATTTTCGGAGTGATTCTAATCCCTCCTTTTTGTGACTTATTTAATATTTTCGGTGTGATTCAGACCTCCCAGGAAAAGATTTAAACAAAATGCATTGTGTTATTTTTTTCTTTGCCAGGGAAAGAGATTAGTTTGTCAGATTTAATACAGACAAAAGTTCCTTCCAAAAACATTTCACCTTTTCACAGGACCATGAAGCCTCAATGCAAGAAACCAAGATGAAAAATGGTATCCTAACAACTTTTTCTTCCGTGATAGTTTCATCTAAAATATAGTTTTAAATGTAAGAGTTCAAATAGAATTCAGAAGCAGCTTAACTGATAAGCTTACTTGTGTAATAAAAAGTCACAGGTTTTGAATTCAATGATTTCTAAGAAGTAGCAAGTTCCAAAAGTTACTATAAACAAAGTATTATAACTGCTAATATGTTACAATTAAACAGAATAATATAAGCTAGTTTTTACTTGACTTTTTTATCACTTAGACGTATTGTGAATTTTAAACTTTGCAATAAAAGGAAAGAAGAAATGCAAAACTTAACTCATATTAATGTATGCCTGGGACGAGGGGGGAAAAAATAGGCAATAGTCATTTCTATTATTTTGTCAGACTATACTATTTAAAACTTTCAAAGGATACCAAAAATGTACAATGATCAATAGTTGCAAGTAATATACAAAAACACAATCTATTAAACTTTATAAAGCTAGAACAGATCACAATATCTATATATGCAAACATATTTCTGCAATCACGCATATACAATCTTATGTCATAAATTTGATCAAAACCTTTTGAATCAGAAACATCAATGCCCTTGAGCTCCATGTATGTGTCCATTTATATACATATATGCACATATATATGTTTTTATATTATTATAAGGCACAGTACATCATGATCAATCCTCCCCATTGCTTGGAAAAACATAGTTATTAGGACTCTGAGTATGTTAAAAAAGAGAGAGAGTGCTGCTGCTCTGTTACTCTTCTTTTGAATAGTGAAGTTGATTTTTTTTATTTCTTTAGTAATAGACTCCATTAAGAAAGGTTAACAATGAAAAAAGCAAAATAACAACTGATATTATGGAAATGCAAAAGATCACCACTGAATACTATAAAAATCACTATGCCCGTACATTTGAAAATGTGGAGGAAACTCTTGGACAAATTCTTGGAATCACATTGTCTCCTTAGACTCAACCAGAAAGAAATAAACTTCTACTCTAGTAACCAAAGATAAAGATGGCCACTTTATATTTGTTAAGGGCAATACTCAATATGATGAGATCTCAATTATCAATATCTATGCACCCAACCAGA
>NW_003852431.1:16093885-16095336 GCF_000181295.1 Otolemur garnettii
AAAAAAAAAAAAAAAGTGGTGTAAGGAGGCCCCCATTTTAATCAACAGAATTCAGAGCAAGTTGTGTTGTTTACAGCATTCTTCTATAATCTTATAACCCAGTGATATAAGGTCAGAAGTGCTTGCAAAGTATTTTTCCTTAGACTAAATACCTTAAAGGCCTCTCATTTCACCTAGGGAAAGAACATTTATATAAACAATTATACTAAATAATATACAGATTAAAGTGGCTGAATCGTTTTAAAGTCCACTCTTGAATCTGATATTCTGATTAGTTATTTAAATGTCAGCCAAACACTCTTCTTTGCAGAAGCTCCTTCCCTGACATTCATTTCAGATAAGGATAATTTACATATTAGTTCATAGACTGAAGCAAAAAGCACATGAAAGATATAATATATATGCTGACATGTTCTAAAATAAATTAGAGATGATTTTTATAAATAAAACTACTTTTGCTTTTGCAACTACATTCTGTAATGTTAAATATATAGATTTTCTTCCTATATGCTATTTAATACAAGATAACTCCTTTTACATATACATAAATTTATGGTCTTTTTTCAACAATAGCCTCATTATTTTTTTCCTCTGAAATAGCTTATCATTTTATTGTATGGCTGCTATAGTATATTTATATTTCACCAAGTCTATGTTTATTTTATGTAGGGACAATTGAAACAAATATTGAGATATGTTTTTCCTGTTTTGCCTACAAGAAGTATTAGTGGTTACATATGCCAAGAATTAGTGTAAATAAAACCCTATTGATCATTCAACAACCGAAAGCAGTAACTTGATACAAAATTTCAATAATTGACACCAGTAGGAATACGTGGAAAATGTCAATATTGTAGGTAAAGTTTAAAAAGATTAAGAATGTAGAAGTATAGTAGGAAAAATAATGCAAAAAGAAATTGGACCCATGCAAATCCAATTTCCTTGTTCCTTCTAGACAAATCTAGCCCTTGACCTTCCTTTTGGCTTTCAGTCTATGAAGTCATATTAAAATAATAGTTACCTTATAAAACTGCTAAGCACTGAAAACTCTTTTAGGCATTTTACATACTTCGCATTTAATCCTCCCCCTAACAGTCTGTTGAAGTTAATATTATTATGATCACTATTTTACAAATAAGAAACTGAGGCTCAAAGAGCTGAAGTGATTTATTCGCTGTTACAAAGATTCTCAGAACTTCTTGCACTCTATTCCATGCCTTGACAGTTACTTTTTACTACTAGAATATTCAGCTCAGGTTACAGCTTTGAAACATCTCCATGTAGATCCACTGCTCCCAGGGAATGCGACAATTACTAAGGCTTTTTAACAGAATGATGTGTGTCCAACCAGAATGAAAAAAAGGGGGCGTCCGTCAAAAAATTTTCAGAAATTTGTGAATAGTTATTTTCAACTTCTGCAGTTACTTAATTTCTTTATTTCTATTTGTTTC
>NW_003852431.1:16095360-16096672 GCF_000181295.1 Otolemur garnettii
AATAGCATTTCTTAGTGCCGCTAAGAACACAATTCTATCACAATAAAATCATAGAACGTTGGGATCCCAGTCTTAATGGGTTATTTTTATCTCCTTCACACTATGTATTTATAAGTCTTTCAATGATAAAAAGAAAAACAGCTGAGTGGAATTTTCTGTTTTAAAATTATGCCTCTGTTTTGATTCACATGTCTCTAATGTAATCATTCTTTCAAGGAGTAAAAGACACTTTTTACAACGCTATCTTTGTTAAGTAGAATTCATTCAAAATTATTTTTAAAATACACGACCTTTCAATCTTGACATTGGGAAGCTCTAAAATCTAAAGCTATGCACCCAAATCCCTTCATTTTTAGCCTGTCTGGAAAAAAAAAAATCTGGTTCTCAGTTTGGAGTTTCCTAACTATTTCTTACATGAAGCAGCTAAACCGAATTTGTGCTAACAAAGGTCACTTGAGGGTAAACTGTAGGTAAGCATGGAAGGACACACCAGAGCCTTTAGTTGAAAGTCTATAGATGGACTTTCTAACCTTGCCCCTTACATCTAGAAATTTACAGAGGCACATTAACCTTTCATCATACTCCAACAGGTTCAAGATGAGGAAATAAAGATAAGTAGCTCATGGAAAGTAAATTGTGGAGTTCGACTTTTATTGCTTAAGCTAACTTTAAAGACACTAGATAAATGTTGCCAACACTATAAAATATTAAAGAAAAAAGAGGCTTTGCTTGTTTCTTTTACTTATCTTTGGACTTTTTGCTAAAGACACATGGTGTTAATAAATGGCTTATACAGAGAAAAGGCTACAATTACCAAACAGACAACACAGAACTGCAGGGTCGAGAAGTGGTGAACTTAGACTAAAGTGCAGATAGTGGGGACAGGTTGGAGGAGTTAGGAAACAGAGAGCAAGAGGGTAGGACCCCCAGAACACATATATGGCAGCAGCCCCGCCTTGCCTTGATGACCAGATATTATAGTAGTGAGGTTCACCAACCATAGCACCCCAAAGAACATCCTGAAGACTATTTGTGTTTCCTATTGGCTGATGCCACCTATATTTCTGACATATAAGCAACACATCGAGACTCCTATCTATTAATAATAAATAGAATGATTACAACCTTAATTATCGTTATCTCATAGAGCATAGATGTTTACCACCTTAGTCCCTCTCTTTCAGTTCATTTCCACAATATCAAAATTAACTTCTTTACAACTGATTATTTACCTGCCCAGAAACTATGAACTCCTTAACATGACATTGACCCTCTCATGCTGTCCCAAACTCTGCCACTTCCCTACACTACT
>NW_003852431.1:16096976-16097719 GCF_000181295.1 Otolemur garnettii
GTTTATTTAAGCTCTTTTTCACACTGGCCTCTAGAATGAGACTTTGTCATATTCGTTTTAACTTCCCACAAGGTCCTAAAATGGTGCAAGTTCCTGTTAAAACTCTGTTAAATGAATGTTAACATGGGCCCCCAGGGGGCATTGCCTCACACCTGTAATCCTTGCACTCCAGGAGGCCAAGATGAGCAGACTGCTTGAACTCAGGGATTGGAGACCAGCCTGAACAAGAGTGAAAAACTCATCTCTACTAAAAATGGAAAAATTAGCCAGGCATTGTGGCAGGCACCTGTAGTCCCAGCTACTTGATACGCTGAAGCATGGTGATCAATGAGCCCAATGAATTTGAGGTCGCTGTGAGCTATGATGAAACCATGACACTCTGCCCAGGGCAACAGAGTGAGACTCTGTCTCAAAAAGAAAAGAAAAGAGAAAGAATGTTAATATGCCATAGATCATATAACATCTTTATTAGAAACATTAAAAAGGGAGTTAGCTCCCTATAAAGATAAGAGTCACATTTGTTCAAGTTCTATATGCACATGAAGTTTGTTTTCTTAGTCAATGGAACCTAGAATAAACTCAAAAATATCTCAGTTCAATTAAGAAATAATCAATGATTAAAAAACACAGAAACAAAATGTTAACTAATACAGTTATGGATAATTACTATGTTTTTACTTATATGGCTCAAGGTCAAGAGATTTAAACAGGATCAAGAATAAATTAAATTATTTATAAATATG
>NW_003852431.1:16098606-16099087 GCF_000181295.1 Otolemur garnettii
AGCACACTGTATTAGTTTCCTAGGGCTTGTTAAACAAATTACCACAAACTCAAATTACTCACAAACTCTTTCATGGCTCTGAAGGCCAGAAGTCCAAAATTAAGGTGGCAGCAAGACCACTTTCCTTCAGAAGGCTCTGGAAGAGAATTTTTGCTTTTTCTGGATTCTGAAAGATCCAGGTGCCTCTTGACTGGTGTTCTCTGCTTCCCTGGTCATAATGCCTCATTTTCTGTCTGTCAGATTCTCCCTGTGCATCCCGTGTCGGGACACTTGTCATTAACTTAGAGCGTGCTATCTGATACAGGAGGATAGCTCTACAAATCAAGAGCCAAATGTAATCCCACCTCCAAGACCCTTCTTTCAAGTAAAGTAACATTTGCAGGGTCTAGGAATTAGAATGTGAACATATCTTTTTGTAGGCTTCTATTTAACCCATTACAAATATTTTTCTAAAAATTCACAAGATGTGAGTTCTACAATT
>NW_003852431.1:16100591-16101923 GCF_000181295.1 Otolemur garnettii
GCATTCACATTGTCAAATAGGAGTATGTCTATTATAGAATTCTTTGACTCTGAGGTTCAGTATGGAGTCGTCAGTTAACTTCTTATTTTTTTTTCCAAAGTCTCAAAAAATAGACACTAATAGTTATAAATAAAAGTAAAAAATAGTTTGAAAAAACAGATCCCCTTTATAATAATATACTTTCTCCAATTTTACTATCCAGATTAAGTTGAATGATTTTGAAGTATTTTTTCTTTTTCTGTTGTCTATAATATTTGGCATGATCTTTTTTTTATTGTCTACTTTATGTAGACAGATATTATATAGAGATTCAACATTTATAGAGTTGAAATATGTATAGTCATAAAAGCAAGCCAACAGAATTCTTGAAAAAAAATATACCTTTGAAAGTTAATTTCTCTCCTACTCAATGGTTGCTATTTTCCATCTGTTTGTATATCCTCCGAGCTAAATCTGAGACCTCATTTCATAGGTTAATAATATTCAAATATAGAATATAATAAATTCATGAGACAGTTTACTGTTTATACATTATTAATATACTTAGAAACTTTTGAGACATGATTGGAATGTCTCAAAAGTTTTCAAAGCAAAATTAGGGCATGCAATCTAGGTTGCTGAAAGTCTGGATAAAATCTACAAAACCAGAGAAGGTGAATTCTCCTCAGTTGAATCTGTTAGAATGAGGTCAGTTGAGGCTAAGACTAAAACCCCAAATATCAATGGCTTAAGTAAAACAAATTCTTCCCTGTGGTTAAGCCAGGAAATGAGCAATTAACACTTTCTGCTATATAGACATTGTAGGAATCAAAAGTATCACACCAAATTCCTAGGTATGAATTGACTCTAATTATAAAACAATTTCATTTTGAATCTAAGAGTTATCCTACCTAAAATTAGTATGTGCCAACATTATAGCAAAGCAAGGAATTGTCTGAGAAATAATCTTCAACTTGTTTTATAGGTATGCCTATTGGTATACCAGTCTTGAGCATTTAGTTTAATATGATTTTTCATAAATTACATAACTGTATTAATGAACTAAGACTATAATTACTATAAAGCATGGAAAGATATACACGAAGTTATGAGAAAATACAATTTCTAGTATTTTATTTGCATATCTCAAATGATTGCATTGTGTAGCCTCTAGGGTACAGTTCTCTGCTTTGGAGACCAGTGGTTGAATTCATATTTCATAAGTCTGGCTGAGGGTATAATGCTTTTCTACAAAGCCACCAGGTGAGCCATGATCATCTCTTCTTGACCTAGTGTATATAAGACTTTCACCTGACCAGGTGTCCTCAAACTATGGCCCGTGGGCCACATGCA
>NW_003852431.1:16102488-16103178 GCF_000181295.1 Otolemur garnettii
ATGACATTGTTTTCCCTTTTTTCCCCTCTTTTCTTTTTAATTAGTACAGGTACATAATATTTGCATATATTTATGTGTCACTTGTGATATATTGATATAGGCAAACAGTATGCAATAATCAAATCTGGTTCATTGGGGTGCCCAATATATCAAGCATTTATTATTTCTTTGTGTTAGGAACATTTAAATTCTACCCTTTTATATATTTTAAAGTATAATATAATTTATTGTTAACTATATACTACAGATTCCTAGCCAGTATAGCACAAAGTCAGCTTATGAAATATTTACAAGTGCTTTTTGTTAAATTATTTGCATAGTTATATTTCTTTTTGTAAGTAGGATTTTATGTACAACACAAATACCCAAGAGCACCATAGCAGCCACCTCATGTAGTCCTCAGATAACATTCTTGCTGAATCATCCCTGAGAATGCAATTCTTAATTTACCATGGTAACTTAGGATGTTGAATATTTAGTTTTCTATTTTTCTCTTACATTTCACATTTCTCTTTACTAAAATCTTTGAATTCCATGATTATTATTTTGTTATGCAAAGATTTATATGTCAGCAATTACAGAGCTAACTCAGGATGGGTTTCCAACTGAACATTCTTTTTAAATCATCTCTGTTAATTGAAATGTTGTTTTCTTTAGGAGACATTTATTATTATTAAATTACTATTTTTT
>NW_003852431.1:16103277-16103980 GCF_000181295.1 Otolemur garnettii
TTAGGTGATACCTCAGAGTGGTTTTGATTTGCATTTCTCTGATGATTAGAGATGATGAGCATCTTTTCATGTGTTTGTTGGCCATTCATCTGTCATCTGCAGAGAAGTTTCTGGGTAAGTCCCTTGCCCACTTATAAATGAAAATGTTTTCTCTTTTCTTGTTGATTTGAGTTCTCTGTAGATTCTAGTTATCAGCCTTTTGTCAGAATCTTCTTGCATTCCAAAGGCTGTCTATTTGCTCTAGTTGTTCAGAAGTTTTGTAGCTTGATCAAATCCCATTTATTTATATTTGGTTTTGCTATAATTACCAGGAGGGTCTTCTTCATAAAATCTTTTCCCAGGTCAATGTTGTCAAGCATTTTCCCCCACACTCTCTTCTAGAACTTTTATTGTTTTATGTTTTTAATTTAAATCTTTTATCCAGTGAGAGTCTATTTTAGTCATTGGCAAAAAGTTCTACCAGCATAATTAATTAAATAGGAATTCTTTTCCCCAGTGCATGCTTTTGTTTGGTTTATCAAAGATCAAACGGCAATATGTGACTGGGTTCATCTCTAGATTCTCTATTCTGTTCCATAGATCTGTATCTCTATTCAATTTGGTCCCACAATCCCATTACTAGGTATCTATCCAAAAGAAAACAAAATCATTTTACCACAAAGACATTTGCACTGGATAGTTTGCTGCAGCTCAACTCAGAACA
>NW_003852431.1:16104087-16105735 GCF_000181295.1 Otolemur garnettii
GTGTACTCAATACTAATATGAAACCAATATATAAACAATTATACACTCACATGAAAAATAAAACACAAATATAGTCTAGCAAGGAGGAGGGGAGAAGTGGAAGCAGGGAGGTGGGATCTCCCCTAATGTACACAATGTGAGGGTATTCAGCATAGCCCTTGGTTCAAGGTCTCAACTACAATTTGAACTTTATCCTAGTGTTGAAAACAATGTAACCTAAAAAATTTTACTGTCACATTAATTAGAAATTAAAAGAAAACACATAAATAAGAAAATTCAACATTTTTAAAAATTAACCAGAGTTAATTAACTTAACAGCATTAAGTTAATGCTTCTGAAAGGGAAAGACACATTTGGATTCATAAGGCTTGATTTAAAGAAATTAATTATCAGAATTCTGGTTAATAATGAAAAAGTAGCTTCTGCAAATTGCTGCTATCTGAGAACAAAGTTTTTTGGTAATGGTGACTATAAATAATATAAAGAGATAATTATATAAAATGTTGACTGGGAACTCTGCATACTCATTTCAATCCTAATGTCTAATATGAAAATTACATTTATAGGATTAAACTTTGAATATTATCTTGAAACTTTTATGTGAATTCATTGTTAAATGCTAATCCTTTATGTTGCATTATGGTTACAACTCTATATATGAAGAAAAGGTTAAGAATTCTTTCACTAACCTCATATAGAAATCTTCAAATTCATTCTATATTATCCCCCAACATTTTGTACCACTTTGATCCCTTCCCGTGTAGGTATGGCTACATAAACTCCCAATGGGCACTGCAGAGTAATTCAACATTAGAGTGTGTGGACATTATTGTCTTTAGGGAAGGGTGTGACAATATTATTAATGACAACTGCCTCTGCTGGTCAAAGCTGATTCCTACCAAAGATTTAGGTCTATTTATGTAAGTGGTTTATGTTTCTGTTGAAGAAAATATCTGAAGTAAAGAAAATCTGTTGGAATAAACCCAAGACCCAATGGGAGGAAATACAGTAAAGACCCAAGCAGAGAAAACAAGGTAGATTTAGATGGTGGGACAGCTGAAGTGAAATCACAAAAGCCCTAGTGGATTAGAGGAAGGATTTGCTTTGTGACCTCATAATTCTTTTGTGTGTATATATGCATGCACATATATATATATATTTTTCTTTTTCATAAGGGCTACGAAGCTACATAAGATCTGCAGTTTTTCTCTCCTTAGTTCATATGCTCACGTATCAGTAGGCAGAGAACTACCTCTTTCTTTCAGTATTGCATACAATTACACTGTGTAGCTGCAGGATAATTAAATTTTAATGATGTTGTCTTTGTCATTTTGGGCTATCATTAAAAAAAACCATAGGCCATGTGGTTTAAACAACAGAAATTTATTACTCATAGTTCTAGAGACAAGAAATCCAAAAACAGGATGTCAGCATGGTCCTTGTGAAGGCCTTCTTCTTGGTTTGCAGATAGCCACCTGCTGGCCATGTCCTTACATGGCAGATTTAAAGTGACTAATTCCATCATGAGGTCTTGACCTCATCTAACTTTAATTACCTCATCTAATTCTAATCATTTCCCAAAAGTCCCATCTCTAAATAACATTACTGTTTAGAAAAACCTCAAATCATGTTTTCCTCTGCTGTCACA
>NW_003852431.1:16106320-16108145 GCF_000181295.1 Otolemur garnettii
TCTGTTCAGATTCATTCTTGCCTCTCTGTGCGACCTTCCTTTCTTCAGGGTATAAGGCAGGATCATCTGTATAGTGAAGAAGGTCTTAGGACTCACAATCATATTAAGAGTTCTACCTTTTACAGGTAGAAAGAGGCAAAGAGTACTCCAAGGGAGAGAGACTCTAATTTATCATAAGAAGGGCTGGTAGGAATTACAAGCCAGGAACCCTAAATGAAAACATCACAATTACATTGAGAGTTAGGGTGTCAACATGTCAATTTGGGGAAGACATAATTTGGTCCAGGCATCCTCAAACTATGGCCCACAAGCCACATACTGCCCACCTAGGACATTTATCTGGCCTGCCGGGTGTTTTTGCTGCCGCTGCCTGTCCCGCTTAGCAGCCAACTTGTCCCGAGGCCCGCAGTCTGGCCTTCCAATGGTCTGATGGACAGTGAACTGGCCCCTGTTTAAAAAGTTTGAAGACCCCTGATTTGGTCCATAGCATCCTATCTCTACCCCCTCAAACTTTATGTCTTTTTCACATGCAAATTACATTTATTTCATCTCAGAAACCCCCAAAAGTCTTAACTTATAAAATTATGAACTCTAAAGACCCAAATCCAAAGTTTCATCTAAATATGAAGAAATGACTTCTGGGTGAGACTAGAGGTGTGATCCAACATGAGGCAACAATCCTCTCTAGCTATAAATCTGATGAACTAGGGAGGTTATCTGCTTCTAAAATATAGTGGTGTGGCATAGAAAGGATGGATGTCCCCATTCTGAAAGGAACAAGTACGAAAGAAGTATTGGGTCCCATACAAGTCTAAAATTCCACAAGGCAATTTCACTGTGTAATAGAGCTCAAGAATAATCCTCTTTGGTGTGATCTCTCCTTTCCAGGTCCACTGGGACAGTGATCGTCTCCTATGGCTCTGACTAGAGGGTGAACCCTCAAAGTTCTAGGGTTCCTTGATTCCAAGATTTTGAATGATGATTTTATCCCCAAGGCTTTGGTCAAGGCCTTCTGGCCTGTTGAAACCAAATGAATCCCTGAATCGCTTTCAGGGCCTTCCCCCTGTTTTTGAAGAACAGTGCATTTTAGGTACTGAATAGCTCTAGGGTTTGGTTCTGTAAAGACTAAGAAGCCTAACCGCCTTTTATTTTGTTTGACTTTGCTTCATTCTTTTTTGTCTCCTTTAGTGCAAAGTGGCAGTGTTTTTGCTGGTGTAATCCCATCTCTATTCTTGGCTTCAATTGAAGTGGCTGATGAATCACACCCATGATTCACACTCATGATTCCTTCTGTCAATCTCAATAATGAGATTCAGGACACATGGTTACCTGTAGAATTTATTTGAGTGTGAAGCTTGAGGATGACCACCCAAGAAAACACAGACTCTCCCCCCAGAGAAATGAAAATGGGCTCAGCTTTCCAAAGATGAAAAGTTAAAGTGTCACTTTAGACAGACACAGAAACTTAACAGGGTTGCAAACCTTTTTCATATAAGGTCAGTAAATGCATTACAGCCATTGAATTGGTTACACCTTACTAAATTCCTAGGAAAATTCCCTTAACATTCTATAACGAGAGGTAAATAGTATCCACAGGTCTTATTCCTCAAGGATGAGGGTTTTTTTTTTTTTTTTTAAAGATAGTCTCAGGTTAAGTTAATTGGAGTATCCTGATTGACGTGATCCAGGACACGCGTAATTCTGACAGAACGACCTAAACCCCAGTGGCTCTGTTATGAAGTAACAATTACACTGTTAGTCCCTGTTAAGACTTCGGCGGACAGGCTCAGTGCCTATAGCTCAACCGGCTAAGGCGCCAGCCACA
>NW_003852431.1:16108761-16113333 GCF_000181295.1 Otolemur garnettii
GATGCATAATTCAGATATAAATACATCTAGACTGATATTGGTGGCATATTTTATTTTTTAAATAGTTTCATATTACACCTGTCCCTAGAATTTCCCTGGAAATTGATACTCCCTATGAGCAATTTGACAGTAGGCCTCAACATCTAATAAGCAATAATAATAAAAAAAAAAAAACTTAAGAATTTAGCACTGAAGTATTTGCAGCATACATAATGAGGTTTAATAACATAATGTGGATTATTATTATTTTTATTAAATTATAACTTTTTACATTGATGCGTTTATGGGGTTCAGTGTACTGCTTTGATACACAATGTAAAAATGATTACATTGAACTAAGTAGCACATCCATCACAATTATACTCATTTCTTAATAGTTTTGAAATGTACCATTGATCATGCACATTAGGCGAGATCCCCCCACGTACCCTTCCTCCTCATATATCCCCTTCCCCTCCCCTCTCTCTCCTTGTCCCTTCTACTTTTTGGACTATAGCTATGTTTTGCCATTCATATGAGTGTGTAGATGTTAATATATTGATTGCATAGTAGTATTGAGTGTATTGGATACTTTTGTTTTTCATTCTTGAGATAATTTACTAACAATATGTTCCAGCTCCATCCAGATAAACATAAAAGATGTGAAGTCTCCATCGTTTTTATGGCTGCATAGCATTCCATGGTGTACATGTACTACAATTTGTCAATCCATTCATGGGTTGATGGTCACTTGGGCTGTTTCCATGTCTTGGTAATTATTAATTGGGCTGCAATAAACATTCTGATGGAAATGTCTTAGTTGTAAAATAATTTTTGATCATCTGGGTATATACCTAGTAGAGGAATTACAGGATCAAACAGTATGTCTACTTTTAGTTCCTTGAGTGTTCTCCAAACTTCTTACCAAAAAGGTCGCATTAGCTTGCATTCCCACCAGCAGTGTAGAATTGTTCCCTTTTCTCTGCATCTACACCAACATCTGTGGTTTTGGGATTTTGTGATGTGGGTTAATCTTACTGGAGTTTGATGATATCTCAAAGTGGTTTTGATTTGCATTTCTCTGATGATTAAAGATTATGAGCATTTTTCATGTATTTGTAGGCCATGTGCCTGTCTTCATCAGAGAAGTTTCTGTTCAAGTCTCTTGCCCACATAGAAATGAGGTATTTGTTCTTTTCTTATTGATTAGTTTGAGTTCTCTATAGATTCTAGTTATCAGACTTTTGTAGGAAGCATAACCTGCAAAAATCTTCTCCCGTTCTGAAGGTTGTCTGTTTGCTTTACTTGCCATGTTCTTAGCTAGGCAAAGTCATTTCCCCAAATGCATCCAATTTAGCAATTATTGAATTATAATAAATATATAATCAAGGGGCTGTCCATCTGAGTGAGACAAGATAATCTTATTGAATGAATTTTATAAAAAGTATTATAGGATTAACTTTTTCTGTGTGCTATTCTTTTAAATTACTTTCAAAATGAATACAAATATAGAGAGGTATTAAAATTACATTAAAATAATATCTGCATTAATTGCCATCTATCATACTTAAAATAGATGACAATAGTTTGTATTCAATATAAAATAAAATCTTGTGTAATGTCTCTTCATAAAGTAATCTGAATACCAAATGTTTACAAGCTATTCAATGTTCCTATAATACCTCACTATAGAGACTCAAGTAAATTATTGAGGATCATGGATGCAAGAAGAAGAATAAAATCTCATAAAAAGAGAAGAAAATCTTACAGATAAATTTCCATTTGGATTATATCTGAAAGGAACACTATAACTTCATTGGATGAGCTGAGGTACAGAGTATTGACGTTTAGGGAACATGTGGGCAAAAGCCAAATACATCAAATGATAAAGGGTATAGAAATATAATGAAAATAAAACTGGAAATATAGAATAAGACCTGGTTATGAAAAGCCATTATGCAACAGCAGAAGGACTACAGACACCCATATGAGCAGAAAGGTGCCCGAGGGCCTCTGGGTTAGCATATTATTTCTAGTGGCAAACAAAGAATGAACTGGTGTTCTGAGATACCCTGGCAATGCTGTACTGGGGGCCTGGGAGAGTACACAGTATAAAACGTAGGCCCTGTTCTTAAGCAGTTTACAATCTGGGGAGAATTGTAAAATATCAACATTTGGAAGAAAAATGAGAACAGAAGGTTTCATATCATACGAAATTTTGTGAATTCATTCATTTGCCAAAAAAAAAAAAATTCCTAAACTTTTAAACTGCTAAATATCGGAAAAGATATATGCTCTGGGCTCTTGTTGTAGTGTAACATATGAGGAAAAATATATCTGCATTTTATATATTCTAGATTAAACATATCTTTATATTCCTGAATAACATCTATGTGTAATTATATCTCTTTGTGAATAAATACTACAACTCTGGGAAAATTTTGGGGGCTTGAAAATTCTATTGAATCACATTAATTTTACTAATTATCATTTCTTAAAGAGTACCTCCTAATGGAGAACAGTAAAGAATATTCATTTTCAATATTTCTGTGTCATTTGATACAGGGAGAGTAAACGGTGGGACCTATGGAGCGTATTGCAAGGGTACTCCAAGTCAAATCTGTCAAGTATAGAACATAAATGTCTTTACACAATAATCAAGTAAATGAAGTGAAAGCTTTATTAATCAGTTTGATATAAGCACTCCAAATTGTAAAAAAAATCAGCTCATTGTACCCCACAAATGCATAAAGATACTCATGATCTACGTGTATATGACTTAGTAAAAGGGAAAAAAAAAAGAAAAATGAATGTGGAATCTCAAGTTGCTGATATTGTGCTCTGTAACTTTTCTATAAAGGGCTCAGTTTTAAATGGTGCATTTTACCTGAATATTACAGGTGGTTTGCTTCTTTCACGAAGCTATCATTAATGAAAACAGTACAGAAAAATTCTGGTAAATATTTTGCTGAAGAATTGTCATGGGGAATATGTGTGAGAAGCTGTAGTTAAAAAAGTACAACTAATTATATGTATTAGGAATGTGCATTTTGGCCACATAAAACATCTAAAAGATATTTTTAAAAATTATCAGCATTATTTGCAGAATGACTATGCTTGAGGCATATTAAAATGACATTAAATATTTCTTTTATTTCAATTAAATTAGGTTTTGAATGCAGAGTTAATATTGATACTGAACAAAATACAGAAAGATATTTTTATACTGTTAACCTTGCTGCATCTGTAAAGATATTTTTAGTAAACATAAGGAAGTAGTTGAATGTATAATTCTGATTTTAAATTATTCTGGTCCAATTATTCACTGTACTTAATGAGATCCTTCTGCAAGGAAATCATCACAGCTGCAAGAAATGTGAAAAGCACATTATGAGACAGCTAGAGCTTGGAAATTCCATGGCAATCTACAAGACTGTATTTTTCTATAACATGGAAGCATAAAGTATGAGTATTTTCAAGAAAAACTTGGGCTACTTTCAAAGCACAAATATTAAAATAAACAATCTTGTGAATATTATTACTTGCTCAGTGTTTAATTTAATTATAAATAGAGATGTTTGGGAAAAGAATCTAAGTCTTGAGGTAATGACATATCCTTCACTTTCTCTGTCATTCTGCTTGCAATGTCTTAGCTATAATGACAACTCCCAAGAAAGACCATACTGACCCTTTGATTTATATAAAAACTAAAACTGTATTAAAAGTTTATTATTTGCTAAACACTGTTACATATGATTTATATTTACTCTTCACACAAATGAAGTTACGTCTGAGTTATGGATATAACTTTGAAGATGAGGATATTGCGACCCAAGGAAATTTAAATATGTTTTTCCAATGTCACACAGCTGGTAGCAAAAGATTAGGATTTTAGCCCAGGCAATTACACTCAAAAGTCAACACTGTTAATTGCAGCACTCTGGCTCAATGTGCCCTGCCTGCAGGACCAGCAGTCTCACTGGCATTACCTTGCAGTATTAAAGAATAGTAATATATAAATCTTTCAGTATTTTTACGTTGATTGCCTATGTTCTTAACTAGAATATAAGCTCTATTCTTTTTCTAGTAAAGATATAACATACTTTCTAATTTCGTTTAGAATAATGTAACAGATACTTAGGTTGAAAGATTAATTTTCTTTAGAAGAATAATTGACATTTACGTTGAAAGATTAATGGCTTATCTAAATGTTTCTTGACTTATTATATGAAATATTTATTAGCTGTGTACTTCACTTACTATATTATGCTTCCTATCATATTTATATAATTAATTCATATAATTATAAAATATCAAATTTTTAGAAGTTATATTACAAGATTTGTACTAAGCATTGTTGAATATATTTCCAAACTTGTGTTCCTAAATTATAATTTCATTAGCAATGTATAAGAATCCTCAATTCCCAAAGTTCTCAGCAACATTTGATATTGCCATAATTAAAACATTTTTTCTACCTTTCTCCCCAAAACATTTCATTTGATTATCCTTGTAATTCTAATAGCTAGTTATATTGAGCTTTTTTATATTCTTATATGACTTTTATTTGTTCTTCTTTTTTTTTTTTTTTTT
>NW_003852431.1:16114119-16139521 GCF_000181295.1 Otolemur garnettii
GGCTGAGGCAAGAGAATCACTTAAGCCCAGGATTTTGAGGTTGCTGTGAGCTGTGATGCCATAGCACTCTACCAAGGGCAACATAGTGAAACTTTGTCTAAAAAAAGAAAGAAAGAAAGCAAAGAAAAAGACTGAAAAATCTTCAATGTATGCACTAAATATCAACCCAAGTCTTTCTATTGATGATTAATTTTATTGTGTATTGGGTTTAGAAATTTTAGCTAATAATACAAATGTTATTATAAAATTCTAGGTAATTCAGAACATAGAAAATACTATTCTGAAATTCAAGTTGGTAATATCACATTGCTAAGGTAACATTGCTTAGTGTAACAAAGTAATTTAAACTGCAATAGAGAAATATTCTTTAAAAGTAGAAGCACAAGACATATATCTCCTCTGATGTTTAGTATTTGCAAGTTCTTATGGTCATAAATAAGAACATTTGTTTTATTGTATAAAGCATGTAGGCCATCATATTTCCTTTTGGATCTCAATTTTGAATTCACTTTAATGGAATGATTCAATAAACAGTAGATAGCTTCTGCTTCATTGCAGTTATTTCTTAACTGGAGGCTAGGTTGAACAAAATGAATTCATAGATTTGTACATTAACTTTATGAATCCATTTAATTTTTAAAATTTAAATTTCACTGTGGTAAGAACATGTAACTTGAAATCTACTCTTTTAGATTTTTAAGAGTATAATATGATATTGTTAGCTATATGTCCAATATTCATTTCTCCCATGTTGTAGGTGTAACAGTGCTTGAAGGCCCTATTTATGCTGTGGGAGGCCATGACGGCTGGAGCTATCTGAACACAGTGGAGAGGTGGGACCCCCAGAGTCAGCAGTGGACATTTGTAGCCAGTATGTCCATTGCTCGGAGCACAGTGGGTGTAGCAGCATTGAATGGCAAGTAAGTAGATACTTATTCTTTTCTTAATCTGAAAGAAGTTATTGTGTGAATATGCTCTTGAAAATAATTTTAAATAAGCTGGTTTTATAAAAGCCTTTTGAAATATTTTAGGTGGTGGTTGTTTTTAAATTCAGTCTTCATGGATAATTGACAAAGACTCGTATTATCGCCATAGAAAACAGAAACAAAATTTTCTTCACATTAATTTCTGATCAAAAAAGTATTAAATATATTTCCTGATAATATGTATATTCTTTCTGATAAAATAATTGAGTAAGCTTCAAAGACTACTAAAATGCCTTTGGTGCTTTTTAGATTTTTGTTTTTTGCATAACTATATGTCTGTCCACTTTTCAAGCTTCTCCACTCCTCTCTCTCTAAATCTGATGATACTTGGGATCAGATAAATTTTTGTTAGGGGAACTGTGCTGTCTTGTGCATTGTAGAGTGTTCAGTAATATCCTGGGATTCTCACCCACTGGATGACAGCTGCATCTCTCACACATCCACCTCAGTTTGACAAGCAAAACTCTCCAAATGTTACCCAGAAGCCACTGTTCTGGAACCACTGGAACTTGTTGATTAGTTCTGCAGGGCTGAACCAGGACGCTGGGTCTGGGAGGGCAGGTATGAACCCTTTATCCAAGGGTGCCAGCTTGGAATTGTGGAGGCCAGCCTGGTTCTGAGGACAGTTTGGAGCCTGTAGTTGCCGGCACTCGCCTGGCCCTATGGTAGATTTGGAGACTGAGTCTGTCAAGACTCAAATCACAGGGCTACTGAGACTGGCTAAGACTTGGGGCCTGTTCAAAGTCTGGGGCCACCAAGGTTGGCCTGGCAGAGTGGCAGGTTTAAAGAGAGGCAGTTCCTAAGCACAGTCCGTGGTACTCACTTTGAGTCTGGGGCAGAGGGGCTCTGTTTTATTGGAGTAGTCACTGTGTTGGGGTCTGGGATGCCCACTTCCCTCTCCTTCCACATGCAAAGGGAAACGGTCTTCATACTGTGCTGCCTGGAATTGGAGGCAGTGTGACGTAGATATTGTATAACTATCCTCTCTACCGTCTCCACTGCATCTTTTCTGATTTCTGTGCTATACTCAGGTGCTGTAATCTGTCACCTGGTTTCCTTAGTTCTATCTAAAAAGATATTTTTGTGCATAGGTAGTTATTCAAATTGAAGCTTCTGCTGGGGGTAACAACCACTGGAAAGTTCTTCTCTGCCAACTTGCTAATGCCAGCTTTCTCCTAGTTGTATATATGTTTGAAACATTAATTTCATGTTTATATATTTATAAAAATCCATGTCTTTATTTATGGTTTCTTAAGGCTTGTGCTTTTTCAGACTTCTTTCAAGTTTACTTTAGGCTTAAATTATATTTTTAGGATCCTGTATATCATTTTAGAAATAAAAACCGAGATAGCACCCTGTGAATGAGTATGCATAAGTCCATGCACACACACACATGCAATGAATGTATATTCGTATTATATTTTCTATTTAATTCAAAAGTGAGGCATAAATCTTATAATTGCTCTTTTTCAAATGTTCTCTTGGCTACTTCTACTCTATTCTCTTTCTTTTAAACTTTGGTATGAATTTCTCCTATTTTAAAAACCACCCCCCCCAAATATCCTTTATAATATTACCTGTAAATAAGCATTTGTGGACAAATTTGAGAAAGACGTGAAATCTCTAAATTTGTCATTTTTTTCTGAAAAGATAGCCATACTTTTATCTTTTAAAATTAACCTGTATGTGTTTCAGGAATTTCAATTTTGGCACAGGTTATTACCTCTTTCTACAGTTATTCACAGGTAGTTACATTTTTTAAAGTTTTATCTAATTATATGTTCATAATTACAGAATTAAAGCAAAGACACTAATTTATATATGTGTTTAGAATAGCCATTTTAACTAAACTTATACGTTCTATTTTTTTAAAATTTATTTTATAATAGTATTTCTTCAAAACAGAGCAAACCGGTAATGAAACATTGTCTCTGCCTTCTTAGTATTTACCTTTATTTCCTTTTTATTATGTTGTTGTTTTATTTAAGGAATAATTACCTAAATAGTAGTAAGACTGGGGGTCCTTGTCTATCTGTTCTAGCTGTAAAACTTTTACAATGCTTGATACTCAGTGTTAGCTGTTACTGGGGATACAGGGATTGTGTAATGCTAAGGGCAGCATCCAATTGTTTGTAGTTTCCTTAGTAAAGATTTTGTTTTTGAATCAAGAGCATGCACAACATTTTCCATTATGATAGCGTAACATTTACTACATATAAATGGAAAATCTTCCTGCAATTTGTCTGTTATAATTGTCTATAAACATAAGAAGTATATAAAAATGAGAGTAGAAAGTTTATGCCTGTTATTATACTTAGTCCCTTTCAAATTTCTATTTTACTGAGATTTTAAAACTGCTTCTGATTTTATGGCTGCCCCTAATAATTTAATACTGTTTTATCTTCCTTTTATGTTGTTATTATCCTCCTTACTTGGTATTTTCCGAGTTGGCTTTATTACTAATTTCATCTTGTTAGCTTTTGCCAGTGTCAGTATATGAGTTTGTTTTTATTTTTAATCAAATGAGCATACAGAGAAGCTATGCTTATTTTCCTTCTTGTTTTCTCTTCATTAATGTCTGCCTGACTTATTTCTATTTATTATGTCTTAAAATTCAGAATTTGACAAAGATAACAGTAATGTTAATAATTGACTTTGTGGCTTATTTTTCTCTATGAATGTAACAACATTTTATGTATTCATTCTCCTATCCTTAACGACTGAATGTGGTTGGACATTTCAGTATTTTTCTCTTCTGGACTATGAAGATAATTCTGCTCTGAGCATCCTTGTTTATGTCTTTTGGTGAACATAAGTACGCATTTTAGCTGGATGTGGACCTAGAACTGAAATTATGAGACATTATATTATGGTATTCTTTTGTTCAGTGTTAGTAGATCCTGCTCAAACATTTTTGAAAATGGTTTTCCTAATTTACCCACACGTTGACAGTTTACCTGAATTCTGAGTGCACCACATCCTCCTGACCTGGTGATGTCAGTCTCTTGTTTGTTTTTATCACATTCTCTAATAGCTGATGAACAGCTGATGGACATCTTTGATGTCCATCTTAGCCATGAGCATATCTTCTGTGGAAGTATACTTTCTAGTCTTTCCCTGTTTCTATTTACCTGTGCTCATTTTCATTTCATTTTGCAGTGCTCTCTATAGCCTGAAAATATATCATTTCCAGAAGGAACCATCTCATTTTACTATCATTGCTATTAATATTATTACTACTTTCCAGGAAGGATGTGTTGTTTATATAATGCATTTCATTATATGTCTAAAAGGGACTTTTCTGGCCCAGTGCAGTGGCTCACACCTGTAATCCTAGCACTCTGGGAGGCTGAGGCTGGTGGATTGCCTAAGCTCAGAGGTTTGAGACCAGCCTGAGCAAGAATGAGATCTTGTCTTTAAAAATAGCTGGGTATTATGGTAGATGCCTGTAGTCCCGGCTACTTGGGAGGCTGAGGCAGGAGAATTGCTTGAGCCCAAGAGTTTCAGGTAGCTGTGAGCTATGACTCAATGGCATTTCACAAAGAATGACAAAGTAAGATTGTCTCCCCCCAGAAAGGTGGGGGACTTTCCTGTCAGTGCTCATGTTGTTTGCAAATTGGCTCTAGTAGTTTAATAACACAACTTTGTATCTTAACAATTTAATAGCTTATTATTTCTTGTATTTTACCTTTTTTTGAGGGAAGAGAGGAGTATGTATATTCCCAGTGATTTTTTTTTCCATTTTCTATAATTTATTAGTTTTCTAAACAAAGATAACTTAATGTAAACTTTTGTTAAGTAGGCATAAAAATTTGCTAGCTGAACAAAAATTCAATAAGGGAACATTTTATTATAAATGCATGAATGTAAGGAAATAGCTATCATTCCCAGGGCTCAAAAATTGGAAAAAAAAAAGTTGAAATTATTAAGATTTACAATCTTGGAGAAAAGGTGCCATGCAGATGAAACTCAGCTTTCTTTGAGCTAGAGCTGATGTCTTAGCATGAGAAAGAGGTTTCCTTTGCTGTGGGACCTGGACGTCTGAGGAGCAGATGCCAAACTGCTGATGCCACCTGCTCTGAGTGGTCTCAATGAAGCTGGCTGCAAGCATTGAAAAAAATGCAATATATATATATTGAATTTTTATGTGTATATATACATATACACACGCACATACATACATATATATGTATATACACAGTATAAGTATATATACGTATGTGTCTGATACTACAGAATAATTGTTGGTGCTGAGTGAGAAAAAAATGGTGACATTCCAGGTGGTGCCTGTGGCTCAGTTAGTAGGGCACCGGCCCCATATACCAAGAGTGGTGGTTTCAAACCTGGCCCCGGCCAAACTGCAACAAAAAAATAGCTGGACATTGTGGCGGGAACCTGTAGTCCCAGCTACTCGGGAGATTGAGGCAAGAGAATCTCCTAAACCCAAGAGCTGGAGGCTGTTGTGAGCTGTGATGCCACAGCACTCTGGAGAGGGTGACAAAGTGAAACTCTGTCTCTAAAAAAAAAAAAAAAAGAAAAAAAGATGGTGACATTCCACATGGAGGGGAAAACAAAGGAGCAAGACTTTTCCTCCTCTAGTTTTTCAGTTTCTTGTCAGTTTGTAATGTCAGATCCAAACAAGACACAAGGTGGCAAAGCAGAAAAGTGCTTTACAGAATTTCAGCTGCCACTTCAAAAGCCACATATACCAGAGAGGATGTGGATTTGAGAGACATCAGCTTTGAAACAGGCACGTCCTTCTCAAATTCAAAATGTTTACTGGGGGACAATCTGATGGCTCCTTCCCCTCTTTCCATAAGCACTGGAGATTCATGTGACAATCTCACCATATCTTTCTTCCACTTAGAAAAGTTTCTACCTACTGACACTTGTGTTTAATTGTTCCCTTTTGATTTGGGATATCTATTTTAGTATGTACACATGTTAATGGTTCCATGTGTGGTTAAGGACTGAGATTTTCCACGCATGTCTTTTCTTTCAAAATATTTTGTTTCTTTTTCTCTTAACCCAAGAAACTTTGCTCCATGTTGTAGATTCAATCAATACCGATTTTTCTACAAGCTCTATTAGTTCAAATGGAGATTTTTGATTTTTGCCTTTTAATTTTCCTTATTTGATATCTTTTAGTTCCTATGTCTACATTATCAAATGTATATTTTCTTAAATGTTTAGAGAGTATGAATTCTTATTTTCCCATAAAACAGAAAAGTTAAGGCACACACTTTCTTTGCTTGGAAAATAAGATGCATTTATGTTATAGAAAGAGGTATTCATGCTTTGTTGTACTTTATTTTGTCTCCCTAAGTGCTAATTGTGAATTGCCCTGTCATAGAGAATTCAAATCACTTAATTTCTTTCACAGCATGTTTAATTGCTTTCCAAATCTTACTCTCAAATGCTTTGCTAGAAGTACGCTTAATGTCAATATCCATTATTATTTTCAAAATTCAATAAATAGATGAGAAAGGAAAGATGGACCCAGAATCATGAAATGCCAAAGCAAATAGCTACCTGTCAGTTCAGTTTCCTTTTTGAGTTTAGCAAAGCTCCTTCTCTGCAGCAGTGTTTTTCCACAGAACTTTCCACTACTGCCACTTCCATATCAAGTAGTATCTGTAAATATTCATGCTAGATTTATTTTGGCTGTGAGTTTTTGGAAAAGACCCAGAAGCTACAATGACTGCTGCTTTGGAAAGCTAATGTGTAGGAGTAAAAGGAAGTTTAGATTATATACAGCTCCTGGTGATGGGTGCTACCTAAAAAATGGTTAGGGATGCCATTCCATTAACTTCTGAGGAATACTGAGATTAGCTGGAGGAGGGAGTGAAACCATTATTACCAACTTTCAGTCTTATCTGTAAGTTACGAGTTCTGACATTTAAGTTCATGAACTGATCCTAGAAAAAGTGCTTTATACTTCATTGCTGAATATATCTATGGTCACCTTCAAAGTACTCCCCATGGGAAGTTGTGCACTAATGCCAGCACCTAGTTCCTGTGGCCCTGGTCTCAGTTAGGGCAGGAAGGAACCAGGCGAGAAGCGGATTAGAAGTACATGCTTGTGGAAGGCGGGCTAGCCCTTACTTTCCGGGTAGCCCAGAACAACCTCCACACCAGCCTTTTATTGAGCCAGAACAACACAGGTGAGGGGAGAAATTAACAATGACCAAGTGCTGAGGGCACGGGCTCCTCCCACAAGGAACTCCTGCGGAGAATGGCCCAAGGTCCAGGCCTCAGCTGCAGATCATCTTGCTCGGATGTTGGCGTCTCCTACATTTCCTGCCTCTAGTGTATTAAAGACATTTCTGAAGCGGCAAGGGAGAAGGTCTGTTTTTGGTTGTTTCTGCTGTTCTCCTCACCAAGCAGCTTTTTGTTGAGTAAAACAAAAGGGCACATAAGCATAACAAAAATACACCATCAGAACTAATTCGGACATAAAGGAAACTCATATTAGTCAAACTAGGCATGGGGGGAAACTTGTCCCCTATGTGCTAATCACCATTTAACTATGTGCTATGGGCTGGCCCATAGGGCTCATGAGGCTTCCATGGGAAGTATTAAGCATCACCCAAAGCTTAAGTAGAGAAAGGGCTGCAAATGCAGACCCTTTCCAAAAAGCAGTATATAACTTTAAGAAAGATCAGGTGCCCAATGAAATAGAAATGAACCCAACAAGTGAAATTCTCTTACCTTGCTGATAACATAATAACCTTTACCTTAAAGCCTGTTGTTCGAGGTCTTTGTTGTCTTAATTGTCCAAGATTTAGATGATGCCTCCTAAGCTTGCCTGAGGCTTAATATACAGCCTAAAATAATGAAATCCTGTATCAATCCTCCCACTCTGCATAGAAGCTCCTACTGCCTCTTCAGGGAAAAGGGGCGCTGACCGCTCCTAACTGCTTCCTGCTGAGGCTGGGCGGCGACATGGGAGAGGCAGCGTGAGTTCCCACAGAGGAGATTGATCCAGGATTTCTCCACTATGAAATCGCCTAAACTAAGGTCCTGTAGAAGAAAGGTTAGTGAAAACAAACTTGTTTAAGGTGCTGGTAAAGTTTCCTGCTCGTGTCGAGGCTTAATCCAGCGGGCTGGTAGCCACTGCTTTTCTTGATGTTCTGGAATAATATGGGCAAAGCCTCGAACCCACTGCAGCACATAGCCAGGCTTCCACTCTGTCATATCAGGTTTTTTATAAAAGATAGGTTGTTGTCCCGGAGAGAATGGTGCATGCGTGAGAGATGTCCAATGGCGTTCTGCAGTTGTCTTTTCATTATTGTTGAGATTAATTAAGAGCAAAAAGAGCTTTAGTGAGCAGAAACCTAGGACTATTATGTAAGGGGAGAAAATGAATTGACCCCTTTCTTTTAAAACGGTAGTCAGTAAATTAGCCTTATAGGATTCCGTTCCTATGTCAGCACATGCCCGTATATACTCCTCTAAGGGAGCGTTTTGAGATCTCAAAGGTTGCAGGGCCTTTTGACACTCTGAGTTGGAATTTTCAAATGCTAAAGTTTGGAAAAGCATGTCTCTCAGCGCTGGCTGGGCAACAGCCTTATTGACTGCAGTTTTTAGTCGGGCTAGAAAGTCAGTATAAGGTTCATTTCCCGACTGCATTATTTTAATGAAAGATTTAGAGACATCTCCAGGAGCCTGAACCTTTTCCCAGGCCCTAAGACAACACAGTCTTGTCTGGACTATGGCTAGGTCATTGTATTGAAGCTGATTGAGAATCCCCAGCCACTGCCCAGACCCAGTGAGCTGTTCAGATGTTATTGGGATGCCTCTCTGTTGGTTTTTCGACTCATTAGGTCAGCCTCCTCCTTCCACCAGGTTTTAAACTGCAAATACTGTCCAGATTCAAGAACAGTTCTGGCTATCATATCCCAGTCATAGGGAATGAGCCACTGTTCCTTTGCAAGCCCCTGTAACAGACCTCTGGAAAATGGGGACTGCATACTATACTGTGCTACGGCCTGTTTCAAATCTTTAAGCACTGAAAAAGTGATCATATGGTGGTCAAAACACTGGCCCTCTTGAGGGTGTTGCGGATCAGGAGGAATATCAGTGACCGTAACCGGAAAAAGCCCCAAAGTGTTTTCCCATTCAAAATCACCAGTATTACACCCTTCTAATACAACCTGCATAACAGAAGTTACAGGTGGTTCGTTTACATAGGGAGGTGCGGAGGGCAAAACGGGGTGCTCTGAGTTAGCATTTCTGACAGACTATTTATCTGATCTCCCAATCGTTTAATTTGTTCAGCCATAGTGGTCATAGCGGTGATTACTTGCTCATTCATATCATATGCTCTCGCTTCCCAATTTTTCTTAGGTCCAGTTTCCCACTGAACCTCACTATCCTCGCTTTCAGATAACGATTGAACATCGCTTTCCTCTTCAGTTTTTACTTCCCACGACTTCCCAAACAGAAAGTTACCCATGTCTTTGCTTATTTTATCAGACACTTTACTTATTCTGAGCGCGGTTTCTTAATTTCTAAATTGGCCAAAGGTCCCATTTTCCCTGAGTGGCGTTCCCCTTTGGACTTCCTCTTACCTTCTTTTAAAATTGGCCAAAGGTCCCACTTTCCCTGAGTGTCGTTTCCCTTTGGACTTCCTTCCACTGTCTACCAAAGGCCTCACCTACATCCGGGTGATGAACCCTTTGGTCCACGTCCCTGGTGTCCTGTTGAGTCCTGCTATCTCCTGTCGACTTATGCCAAAATGTCATAACCTGTCGGGCTCCTGTGGCCCTGGTCTCGGTTAGGGCAGGAAGGAACCAGGCGAGAAGCGGATTAGAAACAAGCTTGTGGAAGGCGGGCTAGCCCTTACTTTCCGGGTAGCCCTGAGCAACCTCCACACCAGCCTTTTATTGAGCCAGAACAACACAGGTGAGGGGAGTAATTAACAATGACTGCTTGCTGAGGGCACGGGCTCCTCCCACAAGGAACTCCCATGGAGGAATGGCCTGAGGTCCACGCCTCAGCTGCAGATCATCCTGCTCGGATGTTGGTGTCTCCTACACCTAGTCCATCCTTCAAAGCAGTTTGAGACACTTTTTCTGGAATGGCCACTGAAGCTGTCATTATATTACCCTTGATGTCCTGAATGTCATCAAAATATTTTCTTTTCAATATTTCCTTTATCTTTAATTAAAGAAAAAAGTCATCAGAGGCCATATAAGTTGAGGAGGGAGGGTGTTACAATATATCTATTTTTCAGTGGCTAAAAACTCCCTCATAGACAGTGCTGTGTGAGCTGGTGTATTGTCATGATACAAGAGCCATGCATTGTTGGCAAGATTTTCAGTTAAGATTTTCCTAACAATTTCTCTATCAATGTTTACATGGTATGCTATACTTTGTATAGTCAGCCAATGATTTTGATGCAGAGTTGAACAAATTTTTGTAATGTTTTCATCATCTCTGCTCATTAATGGCTGCCCTGACCTCTCTCCATCAGTGGTGCTTTCTCTCCCCTCAGAAAAATGTTAATCCATTTGTACACTGACATTTTCTTCATGGCATCATCCCTATAAACTTAGACTAGCATGTCTATGATTTCATTTCCACTCTTGCCAAGTTTAAGAATAAATTTCATGTTTGTTTGTTGCTCTAATTCAAGTTCCACCTTTCTTACAACATACAACAAAAGTAATGAACACCACTCATCAAGACACTGCCAGTGTCAGTGTGAACAACACAGCTGTGTGACACTGATATACCAAGGTTGTGAAACCTTCCTGAGTTGTTTGTATGGTGCTGCCAATGTAAAAGGGATAGTGGAAAGTTTACAAACTTAATTGTTAGACCTTATATCTAAAACAAATTTCCTTGGAATTGTTTCTATATGTAATAGTTACATCCCACTTCTCATTCCCTTTTTAATATAATTTCTTCATATGTATTGTATTCTGCTGTATTCTGTGTCAGTCATAGAAAACATATTTTCATTTGTGTTAACATTGTCATTTTACTCAGTAGAGTTAAAATACTATTAAGATCTTCTGCTTAAATCTTTTATCTTGAAAAGCATTGATTTTTGAAGTATTACAATATTTTTCTTAAAAAAATCACCTAACATGTAAATTCATAGTAATATTTCACAGTCTTCTATAGTAAATATCAAAAGAAAAACTATCCTTCAGGCTTAACTATTCATAGAGAATAAAACTAATGATAATACTATGAATTTTTTTGGATGTTAAATTTTATAATTCTAATAGTATATTATATATTTTTTTGGCTTGTATACTTTCTTGAATAAGTATATGTAAGTAACAGTTCATTAGGTTATTTAGTGACTTTTTTCTTTCCATTTACATTAGTACTAATAATTTCATTCCCTGCATTATTTAGAAAATGTATAGAACATTGATAACATTTGTTCAAAATAAGTGAGAAATATTCTTGCCCCCTCACTATCTTATTCATTTATCACATTTTTCTGTGATGAAAACATACACATACATATTCAAGTTTTGACACATTCCTCATCTTAATCTAGACTTTTTGATAATTAGATTGCATTATAGCTTTGTGATTCTTCATTATGACTTTAGTTTGAAATGACCTAAAGTACGTGTATCTTATTATAAATATCTTCCAATCTTAATGAGAAATAAATGCATAAGATAGTGAGGAGTCTTGTGGCTTTTTAAAAAAAAAATGTTATTATAACCAAATTGTTTATCTAGTTTCTTCTAACTCTTTTTTTATGTTGGCTATAAATAGAATTCATTATCTAGGTTGTGTGGCATGTATTTTTTGTCAGCTAATGCACATCTTATCTTTAAAAATCTTATTTTTCTATGCTATACTTCTTTATAAAAATATCAAAGTGTGATATCAATACTATTTCACGTTTTTCTTCTTGAAATTGGTGATATTTTATTAAGCACCTCTTACAAATTTTACTGCTATTCTAAGAAAATGTTTTCTTTTTTTTTCTTGAAGTAATCTTTGTCCTTTAAATTGAAGCAGCACAGATCTTATTTCAGCATCTTTTTCCTTCTCCTATGGGGATCTTTATGGCCTCAAAATTCTGTGGTTTGATGAATACTAATGTACTTTTCTTGTGTTACTCAGACAGAAGCAGAATTGTTAGGTGACTTTACTTCAAACTCATAGCAAAAAAAAAAAAAAAATTGTTTGAGCATCACCCTATAACAGTTTTTTAAATTTTTTTCCTTACTTCCATTAATGCAAATTTTCCTTTTGTTTTATTTCACATATCATGTATCACTAATGTGTCATTATAACCTGGCTATTATTTTTCTGAACATTTCTTAGACTAACAAAAAAAAGTTCTATTAAGTTTAGGTTATTAGTGATACCATTTATATTGGAAAAGATAAGAAATTGGCCCATGACTTAAAACTGATGAGTATTTTCTAATGGATATAGATCAAAATTATATCAATATAACTTGTAATAAAATTTGCCAATCTTCCAAGAAGACTGCTAAAGGGTAGATACGTCATCTTAGGCCAGCACAGCCAAAGATTTACTGGGTAAATAAAGAAATCACAACAGTGAAGGAAGGGGATGTGGGGTGGACTAGACCTAGCCTGCCAGCACACTACACCCAAGGAAAAGTGACAAGTGCAGGCAGCTGCCAACATGGGGATCATTCTCCTCTGAAGCAGCTTTGTGACATCACAGAGAAGCAATGCAGGACGCTCAGTGTGGAACAGAAGGTGACGGGGTGACACATATGAAGACACTCAAAGAACCTAAAGTATACACAGATCTACCTTTTTATCCAGACTTATCCTTATTGGATATTTAATCAAAGGAAGAAAAGTCCTTTATCAAAAAGACAGAGGCATTCAAAAGTTTATCACTACACAATTAATAATCACAAAGATGTGGAACCAGTCCAGTTACCTGTCAATCCATGGGTGGCTTAATAAAATGTGGTGTATGCAGATCATAGAGTGCTACTCACCCTAAAAAATTTTATAACAATCTACCTGGGTGGAAATGGAAGACCATTCTTCTCAGCAAAGTATCATGGAAATAGAAAAACAAACACCACACATACTTACTATGAAATTAGAACTGACTGATCAACACCAGTCTGACAAGTAAGTTCACATCCTAGAAAACGTGTTAAATTCCTTCTTGCTGACTATCACTATGGTCCCCTTCCGTGTATTCCCTTTGGGAAGCTGTGCACTGACCCCAGTGACTAGTCTAACCTTGAAAGCAGTTTTGGAGCTCTTTTTCTGGAATTAATGTCAAAGCCATTGTCATAGAGCACACAAAAACATGCAATAATAATGAAGCCCCTCAGTGAGACTCTATCACACATTGACATGAACATGCCTGTGAGACATTGATACACCAAAGTATGAAAGCTTACCATGTTGTTGGTACAGTGCTGCCAAAATAAGCATACAGTGGCAAGTTCACAGACTTACTTGTCTCCTATGGTAGTAAAAATCAGTGGAAATCAAGCCAGTGGCTGGGGGAGGAAAGGTGCCACCTTTGCACCTGACAGGTACAATTCACACTATCTCAGCGATGGGCAAACTTACAGCTTTCACTTAAACTGTACAAAATCAATCCTTGTAACTGAAAAATTTGTACTCCTATAATAGTCTGACATTTATAAAAGTAAGAAGAAAAGAAATAAAAAAAGTTAGGGCTAATATACCTGAGTTTTCAGTTAAAATGTGGTTGGATTGTTACTGTTTATCAGTTTGTAGCCTGAGCCTCAGAGGAACAGCCTGCAGCTTCCTGGTAGAGTTGCCACAGCCCTGAGAAAACAAATGGTGAAAACACCACTTTCTACTTGCTTTGATACATTGGTGTCACAACACGTGGTTTCTTTTTGTTTAATCCCTTACCATTAATTATTTTCATCTATGGATTCAATTTGGCAAAACCAAAATGTACAAATAAACCTTCCTGATATAAGAAAAGTGAATCTTTAATAATAAATCTGCTTCTACCACTCCAAATTATTTAAACTAAAAAAAAAAAAAAAAAAGTGTCAAAACGGTGGGTAGACATTGTGATTGGTGGGCCAAATACAACCTCAGACTCTTCAAACAACACATACATTATTGATTATTTTTCTTTTTCTATCCCTGCCTTGGCTTGGTTCTTTCATACTTAACATTGTAGCTAAAAGTGTCTGTGTTTTTTTCCTTTCATTTCATGAGTTAGCTCATAAAGCAGATGAGCATATTGCCTGAGAATATCTGTGCATATGCTTAAATTTCAAAAAAAAATGTGTGCTACCACACTAAGAGGGTCTGTAAATCATAAGAACAAGTGAGTTTATTTCATGATTCATCATGACAAAAGACATATGTTTAATCAAAATCTCCAGTTAATAATCTTCACAAGGCATTTGATATTTCTATTCGTCTGAAGCCTATACCTCTTAAAGTATCTTGAGGGCAAATTTCAATGTTTGTTGCTTTTCCTGTTGATACCGGACTTTTGATATTGGATTTCCAAGTTCTTGGTCTTGACGATTTGATGAATGAATCAAAAGACCATAGGATGGAAGTTAGCTTTTATTTAACAGGTATTACAGCTCTTACAAAGAGCCAAACCTTGCAAAGCAGGATAAGATAGGTTTTATACAAGTGTCACAGCTCTTACAAAGAGCCAAATCTCCTTGCAGGGCAGGATACAAGGGTTACAGCTCTTGCAAAGAGCCAAACTTCCTTACAGAGCAGGGTGCAAGTGTTACAGCTCTTGCAAAGAGCCAAACTTCCTTACAGAACAGGATCCAAGTGTTACAGCTCTTCCTCTTCTGCTCTCTCTCCCTCAAGGTCTGCGATGATCTGCCCCTAGGCTCTCTACTCAGGGGTTTATATAGGGGCCGTTGTCCAATGAGCTGAAAGCTGAGTAGATTGGTCTATTTTCTCCTGAAAATAGACAAATCAGGAGCAGGATTGAAAATGAACCAATTAGGGATGCACTGGAGGAATTGCCAGTGTTTTCACCTGCTCTTTCTGGTCTTTTTTGGTACTAGAGCCTCTGGTGGGAGAGGAAAGCTCCCTCTGCTTGCTCCAGCCTGCCGGTTCCTCTGCCAGCTGCCGCCAAGATGGAGGCAGCAGGTCCCCCAGCCCTGCTCAGCTGAGCTGGCTGGGGCATCACTTTGTCCAGTATCACTGTTATGTACAAATACTTAATACCTTGCCTTAAACCTAAAGTCCATCATTGAATGGTGTCTTCTAAGACCCTGTTTCTATTTTTGTATTATAATTTTACTGTTCTGTTTTTTCATTAATTTTTAATTAAAATCATAACTGTTTACATTTAAAATTTACTCATAGTTCTATTGAAATAAACCCTTGAATTTTGCACAAAGATGATACCCCAAATTGTATTATATAAGCTTTAATCTAGCTTAGACTCATATGCTTAAAAAAGGAAGAAAATAAATCACTTGTTCACTGAATCTCACTTTGGACTGCTAATGAGCTCAGGGGATTTTTATCAGAGGCTGGGAAGGGAGGAAGGGAGGAAGGGTTGGAAGAGGGTGGTCAACAGAAACAAAATTATAGTTAGAGAAGAAGCATAAGTTCTAGTGTTCTATAGAGCAGCAGAGTAACTATACTTAACAATAAATTATTATTTATTTTCAAGTAGCTAGAAGAAAGGATTTTGAAAGTTCCCAGCACAAAGAAATAATAAATGTTTGAGGTGGTAGATATGCTAAGTATTCTGATTTATTACTCATTGTATACATGTAACAAAATTTTACACATGCCTGATAAATATGTGCAATTATTATTTATCAATTACATTTTTCACAAGATATTTCTTGTTTATTGAAACTCACTTGGATCTACTAATGGGACCAGATAAATTTTAAACTAAGTAGTGGAAGATATAATTGTTAAGCCAGGATATGATTCACTTACCAGATTTCTAGAAAGTGCAGAAGTATTCCAATGAGAATGAGAAATTCATGTCAGTTCCCTGAGTTTGAAATGCAAACAAAAGGTGGAAAAATCAAGTGTGGCTGGAACACGATGAGAGAGTAGCCCCAAAAGAGAAGAAAAAACAGGCCCCAGGTTGTATAGCAGCTTAACTAAAATAAAAATATTGTATAAGGTATAAAAAGAACGATGATAAGATTATATTTCAGTTTAATAAATATTCACTGTAGCTAAAGGATAATTTTTAATTGCTCAAGGAAAGTATAATATTATTAGAATTTCATCACAATAGTTGATGGGCTAAGATATATTATAGTGATTCAAAGGGAATATTTGATATATAAACTATGTTTCAGAATTATAATATATTTCAACAGTAACACCTCATTTTAATATCCTGCTTGTACCTAGTCACAGTCAGACTCTGAGTCTGGAATTAATGCCTTTAATGATGTAGCTCTCACCTTCCTTCTCCAGTCTTGACTCACCACCTGCCTGATGATGTCCTACCCACATCAATTACTCTGAAATCCTGAACATAATTTGTCTTTATGTATACTTAACCTTTTAGCCTAGATTCCCCTTCCAATGATTTTTTTTTCCTTCACAACTTCTGAATGTCTACTTAGTTTCTCTCTTCAGCTATCCACCTCACCTTTGAATATATTTAAAAACTCTCTAGAGTGATAACCTAACACAACTCTAGTTCTTTCTGTGCACTGAATTCTATGTGGCAAGATCAATACCAACAGGATTTAGTTTATTGTACTTGAGAACAATAGTGTCAGGAAAGCATCAAAAATGTGTTTGCTCAAAATCTAAATAAGATAATTTATAACATTTTCCACAATACAAAGCCTACCTTAATCACAACCATTTCCATGACCCCTTTTTAATCCACACAGCTAAAATTAACCTTCTTCCATTCTTTGTGTTCCCAGGACACGTGATTAATGCTTTTCTCTGCCATTTGTCAAAGTCTGCTTCAGTGGAACTTAAACAGGTGCTTTTTCACCGACAAGTTTCCACAAATGAATTGTCTTTTTTCTAGAATTGGAAGCACATACTGCATTCATTGCTTTTAAATTTCACAAACATGTCCTGGCCATGGTAATATATAAAAAAAGATAAGTAAAATCTGCCCTCAGAGCTCTTATATTAAGGGGAACTAAGAAACAACAACAAAAAAGGAAACTACAGAGTTATGACAGGTGTAGAGTGGCAGCTGGTCAAGAAACAGAAGGATTAAGATTGAAGTGACCATTCGACCAGCTTTGGGGTTGAAAAATTCTACTGAACTTGAGGATGTTGTAAATTAATATAAAAAGTTATATGTTTAAAATCATCAGATTCCTTTAGGAAATGTGATTCAATGCTAATAAATAAAGGTCAAGGGACTGTGCCAGGCTGTGGTCCACACTTTTGTTTACAACCATCTGATATGATGGTAGCAAGTCTCGGGCTGAGTTTGCAATAGACACCAACATTTCTTAGCAAAAAAACAAAGGCAGCCACAGGACCTGGAGTTGTAAACTTAGAAAAATCCATTTCAGTGGCCTGTGAGGCATTCTAACAAGTACCTTCCATTAAAAAGTTCACGGAAAGGCTGATGCAAGAATAATCCGACAGCGGGCTTTACATGCCTTCTCAAGGGATCAGATTAAAGAATTCTCCATCAACTGAAAAACAAAGGAGCAAGCTGAATTCCAGATCTAGAGAGTTGCTTCAGAGGTATTATTTTGCTTGAGTAGTAAGATTCTAATACTCTTATTATGGACAGAAGAATGCCTAGGTAAACATTCATTCTAGATAACCAATTATAGTGAGTGAAAATTATATCTAATATCCCAAGATAATTATATTTAATTTCCCAAATATTGTTACTTTTAATCACACCATATTTTCGGCAAAATGTTCTAACATTTGCCTGATGGTGTGAGAAGTAGTTTCTGTAACTATCCTTGAATTATTCTTCATTGGCAAAGTATATGAAATAGTAAACAACTTTATGTAGGTACAAATCAAAAATAAAGTTAAATTGTAAGGAACAAAATTTAAAGAACTTTGAGAAATAAGAAAAACAAAGTAGGATCAGGAAATATTTCACACTGGTGACATAGCCTCAGTTGGTTCATAAGAGAGGAATAGAAGTAATTCTGCATAGGTAGTGAAAAGCTACACAGGATAACATGAATGCACGATGGCACATAGGGCCAGAAAAAAATGCAATCTTTTTTCAGAAATTTGATAATTATCCTCCAGTACTCATCACTTTTATATGACAACTTAAACCCTACTTTTTCATAAGGCATATAGCCACCAAAAATAAAGACAGCATCCTCAGCATCTTATGAACTGGGTATTGCCACGTAACTTAAGTTCTGACCAGTGAAACGTGAGAATGTGAAAGAGAGGTTCACTTCTTCCAACTTCCACCAAAAATAAAGACAGCATTCTCAGCATCTTATGAACTCCCCAGTGAAATGTGAGAACGTGAAAGAGAGGTTCACTTCTTCTTCCAACTTTCCTTCATTCCTTTGTCCTATTATTTATTTATTTTTGGCCAGGGCTGGGTTTGAACCCACTACCTTTGGCATATGGGGCCGGTGCCCTACTACTTTGACCATAGGCACTGCCCTGTCCTACTATTTAAATCATAGTTATGTTAGCCATCAGAACAAGATGGTTAATATGCAATTAATTATCCATGAGGTGATAACATTGCTGCACATTTTTCAACCAAGAAGTATTGGTTACTTTCAGTCACACCGTATTTGCAGGATATCTGTAAGTCTGAGAGGGGTAGAAGGAGGAGAGTGTGTTTTCCTTTGGGTTAGAAAGCAGAAAATGTTTTCCTTGACAAGAATCATAAAGATAATATCTCCCTTTCAAGCAAATCTTAGCCAGGTTTACTGTCGGCCTTCTTTAGAGGATTAGCACTTTCTGAATCTGAGTTTCCTCAGGTGTGAAACAGACCCACTGTATGTGTGGTATTCCCCTGAGTAACCTGATGGCACTTGGAGAATCAAAGCAAGCCAAGATGGCCAGTATGTTCCTGTTGTGTATTGTACTGTAAAGAATAAAGTCATCATTTCTTTCTCACCCATGAATCTTGTTTCTTCTGCCAGCCTCTATGAAACTGTGACAGGCCAATTTGTTAGTTTGGAAGTAGATTAAATTTCAAACTCTTCAGACAAACGGTAACATTCTGGAAATGTATTCATGGTATCAACACTTATAAAACTGCTATTTAGAAAACATTTGAACCCATATAATAAATGGCACAATTGTTTTTCTTAAATTTCTATATTGCATATCACAGACTATCAAATACATGGCACTCATTTGGAAAGGCACCTGGTAACTAGGACAGAAGATATTGAAAACTGAGGGCAAAACATTAAGTAAAGCTCATCTGTGTGCTGCATAAATGAATAAATTAGGGAAGATGTAAGGAAGACACAGATTCATGCAGTTCTCCACAAGTGCTAGAAAATTTTACTTCATCAGGTTATTTCTGAATCTCTTTTCAATTCCTGATGTGCTGTTCAATACCCATGGCTAACTGAGCTATGAACCTGACGTTTCTTAAGAATTGTTATTTTCTGTCCTTTTCTTATTTTTCAGCATGAAACCCCCGTTCCACAACGTGACATAAAGCCTTCCTCATTCTCACTCCAACCTTTTCATCCTACCAGCTGTATCTCTTTTTTCTTTATCCTTCACTACTATCCTTTCCATCATTATGACAGACCTGTCACTCTTCATTTGTCACCTGCTGCGACCTTTTATGTCCCTTGTCTTTATACATGATGCCTTCCCTGTATGTGTTGCTGACCTCTTATTTCTGCAACTTACCTATTTTAACTCATCCTTCAACTCCAAGTTCAAATGTTACATTTCCTTTCTTGCTATGAAACTGTCAGCTGTCACTTCCAATGTTATCAGTATGTTGACTTCCATCATGAGATTCTTCTCTGCTCTTCAGACTGTCAATGTCTTATGTGTCACTGTAGTTAAAGAAAGCAAAGAATCAGACTAAACTATGAGTAAATACATTGTGATGGAAAAATCTAAGAAGATAGTCTTCATAACGGCTCATGAAGGTTTGGATGTATGCTGCGGCTGTTATTCTAACTTCTCAGAATCTATTTTTCCATTTCTTTTTTATTTTTACACTTCAAAAATAATTGCAGTAGCTATTATTGTTGTTAGTTATTTTTATATAAATCTAGTTTTTAGCCAATTTATGCTGACAGATAAGGGGATAACAGACAATGCTGGTTGATAGCATATATTCATGAAATACATAATTTAATTTTTAGATATATAAATACATCTTTTTTCCCCTTTTTTCTGCCCTAAATCTATATTCCACATATTGGTTTTAGGAATAGAACCTTTAAACTGTCCAAAAGGACACTATTATTTCTTTTACACAAATTCTACTTCTCTCATTTTTTTCCCAAGTTCTTTCTTGAGAAAAAACTTCAGTGTATTTCAACTAATTTTGCTCAAGTATTAGTTGGTATTACAATTTATAGTATAAAGTGTTAGAGTACTGATAGATATTTTAAGTTATATTAAAATTATAATTGCATTTTTAATATATAGAACATGTCATGGTATGAATGGTCTGAAAGGACACACAAAATACTAAATGAAAGAAAATATTGATAACAGATTTTAGCAGCATATTTATTAGCATACATTTTAACAGATTTTAGTAAGTATTTTATAAAATAATGTCTAAAATATATCAAGCATGTGTTATACAAAAAGAACTATCAAATGTCTAATTTTTATCAAGGCATTACATAAACTTCTTGTGTGTATAAACCCTTACATTATTGGATTTTTTTGAGGGGAGCATTTTAATAATGTGTGCTTATATCAAAGATGTCAGTGGTATTATAAACTGTGAACTTTGCAGGAAAATTTTCTTTCCAAATAAAATGTATGCTAATAAATATGCTCTTATCTAAAAAGTATGCTTAGAAGTTAAGCATTTAACTTTTATTAAGCAAGCAGCATGTTTAATAATCATAACATGTTCTTTCTTAAATATTGTGGTAGAAAAATGTGAAATATTCATTCGTTTTACTCATTCCTCCTATATGGAAATGGCTATTTTAACTGAGAAAAGTTGAGTTAATATATAACAGCTTAATTAATTCTTGTTGAGGCAGTTTCCTCCTATTCCTAGTGTGTTGGGAATTTTTATCAATAAAAGGTTGCTGAATTTTGTAAAGTGCTTCATCTTCAACTTATTGAATAGTCATTGATTTTTATCCTTTATTGTATTAGTATGGATATTGAACCATCCTTACATACCAGGTATAAATCTCTCTTGATCATGGGGCATGATTCTTTAATGTACTATTGATTTAGTTTGCTAATTTTATGAGGAAGATTTTTGCATGTGTATTTATCTGAGATGTTGGTTTCTAGTTTTATTTTCTTGTGGCGTCTTTGTCTGAATTTGATATTACAGTAATGCTGGCCTCATAGAATGTGTTTGGATGTGTTCTGCCTCATCAATTTATGGAGGAATTTGAGAAGTATCATTGTTAATTCTTTTTAAAGTGTTCATAATAATTTACCAATGAAGTCATCAGGTCCTTGGCTTTTTCTTGTTTCCTTCCTTCCTTCCTTCCTTCCTTCCTTCCTTCCTTTCTTCCTCCCTTCTTTCCTTCTCTCTCTCTCTTTTTATTTTCATTGACACATAATAATTGTACTTATTTATTGGTATAATATGGTATTTAAATACATGTATACACACTATAATGATCATATCAAGGTAACTAGCATATCCCTAGCCTTAAACATTTATTAATTTTCGATGTGAGAACATACAAAATCCTCCAACTATTCAAAATATGCAATGTGTTATTGTTCACTATAGTCACCCTACTATGCATTAGAGTACCAGATCATATTTCTCCTGTCTAACTGCGTCATTCTACCAGTTGACTAATATCTTCTCATATCTCCCTCCTTCCTATTTCCTCAAGTTTTTGGTAACCACTATTTTCTCTCAACTTTTATGAGATCATATTTTTAGATTCCATCAGTGATCTCATATGATATTTGTCTTTCTTTGCCTGGATTATTTAATTCACTTAGCTTAAAGTCCTACAATCTCGACTATATTGTCACAAATGGCAATATCTGATCTTTTATGGCTGAATAGGATTGCATTGTATATGTACATCAGGGCTGTCATAATATGTCACGCAGAAACATTCAACAAGATTAACGAATGCCACTCACAAGGCACCACCACATGTCAACGCGAGCACAGCTGTGAGACACTAATGTTTATGAAATCTTACTGAGTTGTTTGTGTACAGCACAGTGGCTAGTTCAGGAACTTAATTGTCAGACTTTTGCACAACAACTCTGATGGTGATTCCAGAAAAAGAATTCCAAAATTGCTTTGAAGATGGACTAGGCATTTGCATCAGTTCATAGCTTCCCAAGGTAAATACTTCAAAGGTGACAATCGTGAATTTCAGCAATAGGTACATTGCATTTTTTTCAGGATCAGTTTGCAGACTTAATTGTCAGACTTCATGGACTACATTTTCTTTGTCTATTTATATGTTGATGAGTAGTTAGGTTGATTCCATATCTTGGCTGTTATGAACAGTGTTCCAATGAACATGGAATTGTTGCTGTCTCTTTTACATACTGATTGCATTTCCTTGAAAATATATACACAGTAATGAGATTGCTGAATCATGTGATAGATACATTTTTAATTTTTTTGGAACCTCCATACTGTTTTTTATAACAGCTGTATTAATTTACATCACTACTGACACGTATAAAAGTTCTCCTTTCTCCACATCCTCATCAGCATTTGTTATTTTTTGTGTTTTTAATTATAGCCATTCTACTCTGGTGAGGTGATATCTCATTTGGCTTTGACTTGCATTTCTCAGACAGTCAGTGATGCCGAACATTTTTTCATACCTCATGGCCTCTGGGCTATTCTTTGATGATTGATTCAGTCTCCAAAATCTCAACATAATTATACCTAGTTTAATACTAGGTTAGACACAGTCTGTTCATACTTTCTATTTCTTCATAAATTAGTCTTGACAGGCTGTATATTATCCTTACTGTTCATACATACTCAGGTGTATGTTCGTATGTATTGTTTTAAATAATTTCAGAAAAGGAAAATAGGTATATGATTATTGGAAACTATTTTACTATCAGTTAACAACAATGGGATTAGATAAATCAATAGTTTAATTTAATGAATGTAGTGTGTATGAACATATAAAGCAGCTTGAATTCAATATTTCTTTAAAACAGAAAATAAGAGAATGGTACTATTTTTATATATAAAGCATGCATTGGAGAATTTGCTAGGTGCCTTCCATGAAGATACACAAGTACCTACAAAAAACATTTAGTTATGTTTTAATGATACATAAGATTATAGCATACTTCAAGTTAGATCTTCAATTTAAATGAAAACATGGAAATACTCTGACTTCATGAAGAGTTTAGGATGATAAATAATGCTCAGTGAATAATTATTTCACTTCTGGGTGCTTTTGCAAGCTAATATGCGTCTTTCAAATACACCTATCGGTTAATTTAAACATATTGCAAGATTATGAGCCAGCCGGCAACTTGTAATTAATCAACCAAAGAGGTATTACATCCATAAAAGGAACACTTAGGCAATCAGAAACATTTTATCATGGCAAGCATTATGAGAACATAAACAACGTTAAGAAATTGTAACCAGGATTTGAAATATGTTTAAACATCTTATTTAGGGCACTAAAGGATACTAAAGCATGAATTTGTCAATGTAAGATCTGATTGAATTTTTATATGCTAAGCTAAGGAATACTATCATTTTTATACATTTATTTAGAAACTGAAAACTATAGAATTAAGCCTATTACTTCTTTGTGCAGTATCATAAGAATGGAAAAACAAACACTTGTAGTCACTATTAACTTGGAACTAATCACCACCACATACATAGTAAAACTCAGCGAAAAGCAGGCAGATGATGGGTGTGGAAGGCAGTGGTAAATTCACACCTAATGGGTACAGTGCAGACTGTCCAGGGGGACAAGGCACACTTATGTATTTAACTCAAGCTGTACAAAAGTCATTCATTTAACCAAAACTTTTGCACCCCATAATATTTGGCAATAAAAAGTATTAAGTCTATCTATCAATAAATATTAGGCATAATGTCGATAGTAAAAGAAAAATTGCACAACATCTGTTCTTGCTAAAACATGAACAAATAATATAATTTCTCTACTAAAAGAAAAACAAAACTTTTTTTAATGGTTTTCTAATTCACACAGAAGGAATATCTTCCACCACCTGTGTAAGCTGTCATGCACCCAAAATCACACCTCTCACCACCTCAAATGCCAGATCACCCTCAATCTCCACTCCAACCACCCTGATCCCTTGCATCTCCTGAAAGTTTGAGCTCATTATGCCCTCAGCCTCAGATCTTTTCTCCCTCAGATATCCCTCAACTCACTTTAATCACTACAACCATCTTCTAGTCTTAGTGTGAATATCGCCTTCCCAAGATCTTTTCTGGCTCTTTATTTAAAGTTGCAACCACAATCCCTTCTACAAGTTGTACTTCAGATTCTACTTCTGGGTCTTATCTATGTCCTTGGCACTTAGCATCTTCTGCAGCACTATGTGATATACATGCTTATTTTATATATGGTTTTTATCCCTACTTCAGTAGAATTGAATTGAGGGACTTTTTCTCTGTTTTGTTGTTCATTGATGTATTTATAAACCTTTGAACAGTGTGTGGAACATAGTATGCATTCAGAAGATATACTGATGAAATGGGTAAGGAAATTAAGTGTAATACTGTACCTTAATGTGATTAAATCTTCATGACTGTGATCAAACAGGGAGAACTAATGATTTTATTAAGATTAGACAACATATTTCAAATTATAAGAGTAATATTTGTGATGAAAAATTTACTTTCTTGGGGTCTTGTAATTATTCTCATTAATAAAATAACTACATCAAAATGATTATGTTGTGTTTTAGTAATTTTCAACCATGCAGGTATTGTGACCCACTGTTTTGTTGTTGTTGTTGTTGTTTGTTTGTTTGTTTTATTTTTTGCAAAGTTTTCTCATTGGGTGTAGTAAAAGCACTGATGAAGGAAGTTATTGTTATGACAATGTAAAGACCATTCCATTGATTCAGTGTTCTAAACTGAGGTTCATTTCATGGAGTAGGCATGATTTATACACTGTCAAATCACTTGGTGATTAAGAAGAAAGACAATTTGGGCGGTGCCGATGGCTCAAAGGAGTAGGGTGCTGGCCCCATATGCCAGAGGTGGCGGGTTCAATCCCAGCCCTGGCCAAAAACTGCAAAAAAAAAAAAAAAAAAGAAGAAGAAGAAGAAGAAGAAGAAAGACAATTCCTTTGCTTCTGATCGTGGTCACTTTGTAATATGTTA